>NW_021626434.1:0-20333 GCF_004785775.1 Grammomys surdaster
AGGAGACGTCCTGAGTTACTCTTTGGCTCCTAGATGTCTTTGTCTATTGTCTGTCCTTGGTGCACCAATGCCCACATGTGTCAATTGTTTCTTTTTGTTTTGTTGTCTACATGTTTGTTCTATGTTGCATGTTTAAAACACAAAAAAAAAACAGTTAAAGTTGCTACGTATCCATCCCTTGGGCTAGTTTAACTTGGTTTTAAAAGCAGTCTTAATATGCACAGCAGATGTTGATAAGTTACCCTACACCTGTAGCTAAGAGTTGAGCTGAGCTGGAAAAGCCTTTCCAGAAATTGATTGTTGGCATAAGCTGCTTTTAAAAGGGACCAGTTGTTAGTATTCTGTCTAAACTCCACCTCCACAGTTATCTGGCAGCACCCAGATATGCTCCTCCCCACAGTTACCTGGCAACAGCCAGGTCAGCCTGCCCACTATAAAAGGGGCTGCTTGCCTCCTCCTCTCTCTCTTACTGTCTTACTCTCTTGCCTCTAGTTTCTCCTCGCCCTTCCTCCCTTCCCTTCCCCCTCTCTCCACGTGGTCATGGCCGGCCTCTACCTGCTCTACTCTTCTATCTCTCCTCCTGCTCTCCCACTCTCTTAATAAACCTCCCCTCGTAGAACTGTCTAGTCTGCTGTGATCTGTCCAAGCTGCACGTGACCTTTTACCAGTAGTTTTTTGGATTTTATAAGGAAGCTAAGAGTTGTTTGTCCTAAAAAAATCTCAGTGACAAGGTGTCTTTCCCTTGAAATTACAGCAAAAAAGCAAGAAATTTTGTTTGGTCTAAATATTTAAGATATGTAGCCACTTCATGTTTGCTTCTGATTGGTTTTAAAAGTATAAATATGTTCTTGGTTATTGATTATTGGCTTATAAGTTATTGGGTTTGATTAAAAATTTGCAACTTTGGTGACAGAAAGTTGGCTTAAAACTGGTAACTCAGGGTTGGAGTCATTCAGTAGCCAAATGTATAAAAGATTTAAAACAATGTCTCTTTAATGAGATATTAAAAGCTGCACTATCATGCATTCATATAAGAGCTGGCAGCAGTACTTTGTAACATGAAAGTAATCCACTTGGTGTTGATTTTAGAGAAAATAGATTGTTTACATTGTTTTTGCTTCCCAAAATTATGGTTATACTCTTATGTTGCAAAAGAAACTTAAAAATATAGTTGAACTGCCACTTTTCCATTGGCTGCAGTTGGCAGTACAATCGTGAGTGGAATTCTTTGCCTCATCCATGTTTATGGTTGAAAAGAGGATAAAGCAGGTAGAGCTGAGTAAAAGTATTTAAAACAGTTGTGATACAATGCAGGCCTGCAAGAAAGATAATCTTTGTGCCAGGTCTCAGAAAACAGGCTGAGATTAAAAACATTCACATTTAAATTAAGACTATGCACAGAGTGGGTGCAGCAAAAGCTTGTGTGACAGACAGTCTTTTTGTCTTGGTCTTCATGACCAGCCCCTAGAAAGGTGTTTTCTGGAATTTGTTTATTGCCTTGCTTGTTCCTTGAGGGGGAGGCATCAGCCTCAGACCCAATGACATTCACAACAGCTTATGGGCCAGGAGATAATGATTATGCTGGAGGAATTAATATTATGTTTGCTTCCCTCCATGGCATTGTAACTGTACCTGCTGGCAAAGGGATTGCTCAACTCGTTTTCGTTCCTTTGCATCTACTTTCTTCCAAATTTGTTGAGAATGAGAGAGAGCAAGATGGTTTTGGTTCCTCTGATGCGTATTGGGTCTGATCTATTAGCAAGAGGCCTAATCTTAAACTAATAATTGAAGGAAAAGATTTTGAAGGATTAATAGATACTGGGGCTGATGTAACAATTATTAGAGGACAAGATTGCCTTCAGCTTGGCTTTTATCTGATACTCTCACTCAGCTAAAAGGAATTGGTTTTTCAATTAATCCATAATAAAGTTCAAACTTAAGATTTATGAAACTAATGGGGCATTACAGCCTGACTTGCCTACTCCAGCTGCCATTCCAGTAAATGCATATACAATTATAGTAGATTTAGAAGATTGTTTTATACCATTCCTTTACATCTTGGTAAAGATGAGAGGTTTATACTAAGTGAATATTTGCTTGTAATTTTTGAGAGCCCATGAAGGATATCATTAGAAAGGTTTGCCTCAAGGAATGGTTACATTATATTAAAAAATTGTTGTTGCTTTAATACAAAAGGTTAAGTGTTTGAATATCTCAGTGTATATTATACATTTTATATCTTATTAGCTGATCTCTCTGAAGGAGTTTTTCTGCAAGCCTTTGCTCTCATATAACGAACTTTAAAATTTTGGAGTGCTTGTTGCTCCAGAAAAGATTCAAAAGCAATATCTTTAATATTTGGGACCTCAATTATATCTTAAGCAGATTGTGGCACAGAAAAATTTCAATAAGAATGGATAATTGGGCCGGGCAGTGGTGGTGCACGCCCAGCACTTGGGAGGCAGAGGCAGGTGGATTTCTGAGTTCGAGGCCAGCCTGGTCTACAAAGTGAGTTCCAAGACAGCCAGGGCTACACAGAGAAACCCTGCCTCGAAAAACAAAAAAAAAAAAAAAAAAAAAAAAGAGTTCATTTCCCAGCAACCACATGGTGGCTCATAACCGTCTGTAATGGGATCTAGTGCCCTCTTCTGGCTTGCATACAAAAAAAAAAAAAGATTTACTTTTAATGATTTTCAAAAGTTATTAGGAGATAGTAATTGGCTAAAACCTCATCTTAAGCTTACCATAGGAGAACTTGAACCTGTTTGATATTCTCAAGGGTGATGCAAGTCCTATTCCCCTTAAGAATTAACTGAAGAAGGAGGAACAGCTTTGCTAAAAGTACAGTAAGCTGTTAGTTATCAACAGATAAATTATATAGATTATGATCAATTGTTGACTGTTTGTATTATTGCTACTCATGTGCTCACAACAGCCCTTTGGCAAAAGAAACCATTAATGTGGATTCATCCTTCATCTACAAGTAAATTTTGAATATCCTATTATGAAACTATTGCAATGTTAATACAGGATTGTAAGATAGAATCCTGAAAGTATTTTAGATGAAATGTTTATTTCTTATTCTAAATAGAAATTAAATTGGTTATTGGAAAATAATGATATTTGACCTATTACATGGCAAAACTTTTTAGGCAAATTTGATAATAATTATCCATAAGACAAGTTGTTACAGTTTTCCTCTATCCATGCTTTTGTATTTCTTATAACTTTGCATGCAGCCCATACAAAAAATGTTTACTGTATTTACAGATGCCTCATCAATTGAGAAGACAGTATATGTAATTAAACAACATGTTCATTTTCTTGAGTTTCCCCCTGCTTCAGCACAAATAATTGAATTACGTGCTGTAGCCACTGTTTGAAACGCTAAAAATCAAACTTTCAATTTATATACTCATAGCCAGTATATGGCTCATGGTTTATAATTGCCTAAATTTGTTCCTTTTTTAGATATTGCTAATTCTCAAATTTTACAAATATTTATACAAATACAGCTTAATTTAAGAAACATGTACTGTTCTTTAACTTTATAAGACATTTAAGGGCTCATATTGGATTGCCTGGACCCCAGGGCAATGCCAGAGCAGATTTGTATACCAGTCAGATTATAGACCTTACAGAAACAATTGGCCATACAATCTTATTCTTTACATCATCAAATAATAATAGCTTGAGAGATAATTTGGCATTTCTAGAAAGTGTGCAAGTTAAATTGCAAAACCTTGTTCTCAGTGTCCTCAAAGTTTTCATTATGGTGTTGAGCCTTGCGGACTTATACGTAATCAATTATGGCAAATGAATGTTACTCATTTTTGATTTTGGAAAATTAAAATATGTACATGTGACTTAACACTTTAGGCATTCTAGTTGCAACTGCTTTAACAAGAGAAGCAACTAAAAATTATAATTAGTTATTACCTATATCATTTTCTATGCTTGGTGTTCTATATCAGATTATAGACAATGGAACTGACTATTGCAGTCAAACATTTGAGATGCTTTGTTGGCAATTTAATATTATCCATATTACTGAGATTCCTTATAACCCAATGGGACAAGGAAATTGTTGAACATGCACACCGCACTCTAAAAAAAATTGGCTCCTTAAAACTAAAAGGGGGGGGAACTATATCCTCCAAGATCACCAAAAGCACATCTTGCTTTTGTGTTATTTGTTTTGAATTTTCTGCAAACTGATGCTATGGGTCAATCTGCAGCGGATCGCCACTGACATATGGTCACTTCAAGCTCATTTGCCAGGGTCAAATGGAGAGACCCCCTAACTAATACATGGAATGGTTCTGACCCTGTTTTAATTTGGGGTCGTGGCTTGGTCTGCATTTTCTCAGAAAAAGAATATGGAGCCCTATGCCTGCCTGAAAGATTGGTCCGTCAAGTGGACATAGATCTTGAGCCTAATAATTGTGATTCTGATGATGAAGGTGGCTCAAAATCCTTATGTGCCAGCTGATTTAACCTGGCATGTAGTCTTTTGTCAATATTTCAATCCACCCACTGTATACCTGGTGGCCAGACTTTGTGTCTAAATCCCTGTCAACCAGCAGTTGGATTAGACACTGGAACATTTCCACTTCCAACCTTATTTTCTACATTGCTTGGATAAATCATGTTGCTTTTAACCTTTTGAACTTTGTGTCTCAAGCAGATAGGTTGTCTTCACACAGGGTTGCTCTCAGCAAGCCCAGCTATTCATCATGGCAGTTATCCATCTCTATGAAGAACTACATCAATTGTATGCCCACAGGTCCTTGGTCTGAATGTGGCTTTGGTCTATTTTGGGACAGAGTGTGCCAATGATGGCTGGTTAGTCATAGACAGGTAAGAGTGTCTTGAGCTCCTATAAACCTAAGTCAGAGGGGTACATCAATATGCTGTGTATCGCCTCAAAGATGGGTAATATAGGAAGCAATATAGATGCCAACCTAAGCCAGGCACGGTCACCTGGCCACTCTGTACCCCAGATGGGATGAAATATTGTACCCCATCCAGCTGCTGGCACTGCTCTTATTTATAAAACTAAAAAGGGGGAATTGTGCCCTTTCCCGGCCTTGAGCAGACCTGAGAGACATTGCTTACCACAACAGACCAAGTGATAAGGACCTAGGTGGAGTTACCCACCTTGGCTGCATGGAACTTGAAAGCACTGCTCCTGGGCTTGCCTTGAGACATCTCCAGCTGTGACCCGTGATCAAGAACAGATTGTCCCACCCATCTCTCCTGCCTGAAACTAAGAAGGGTTCCGGCAGGGTCTTTCCGTTTAAATTGAAAGCTGAATATTAAAGCATTGAGTCTCGATCAGAGAACTTTGTCTTGACTTCATCTCTTCTCACCCTCCATCCCTCTTTCATTCCCAGCCCTCTTTTCAGGTGAAACCGGTTGACTCGTGGCTGCTGGTCGGCCACACTTTTCTAACTGAGCAAAGTGGTTCAGAGGAAAGTCACAGGTGCTTCTCTGTAGAACCAGAAAGAAGTGCATTGTACCTGGTCCTGAATGCTGTGTTTCTCAAGGCTGTGACATCCATGTAGAAGATTCCATAGTTTATACTTTATTTTTATTTTATGTCTATGAGTGTTTTGCTGGTACTTGTCTGTGTGCAGTGCCTGCAGTGGTCAGAAGAGGGTATTAAACTCTTTGGGATTGCAGTTACAGCAGCTGGATTATTGCCATGTGGTTTCTGGAAATGCAATTTGTGTCATCTGTAACAATATCCAATGCTCATAACTAAGCCATTTCTCTATTTACAATATTTTTCATTTAAGATGAATTTTATACATTTGAATTAAAACATAATATATCACTTTCTGTAATTTTTACCTTTTTATATTTTTCTAATATATATTCCCAATAGTGACAAATGAGGTGAGAGATTTGGTAAAAACATGCTAGCACAGTGAGCTAACTTCATTTTCTTAACTCTATGCAAAATAAATATTTACAATCTTGATTCTACAACAAAATTGCTAGCTGTTCAGAAATCTATGCCCTTTTATGTAGCTAGTCTACTTTTCTTTCTTTCTTTTTTTTTTTTTTTGATCTCTTTGAAACCTATGTGGGCTCCATTCCTCTCTTTCCTAAAATTCTGTTTCATCTGTGTCCTGCTAGTTCTGCTAAACTAAGAGAGATAGAGTCCAAAGAGAGTGTCCACCAGGAGAGCTCTCAAATGTCTAACAGCTATAAAAGAAGAGTTTAGCTCCGTCTCTACACCTTTGGCAGGCAGAACTAGGTCTTTCTCATAGGGTTGAGGGTGGGGTTGGGGATCCAAGACAAGTCTGTAGGGGGTCTAAACTTTTCACCTTTTCTGAAGAGCACCTCAATGTCATGCAGCAAAGTTAATAAGACTGTCCCAAGTAATTTGCCTGAAAATAGGCAGAAACTTTCCATTCTTTAACATTGTCATCTCTTGGGGCTTTGGCTTTCAGAGGCGCACCCAAACGACATCTTTTCAGGACACACCTAGCTGCATCTTAAAACACAATATCTTCCTAAGCTTAAATACTTTCCAAACAATTAGGTTTTCTATGAACCATAATCAAATATCCTTCAACAATTTACCCCCTTACTTCTCCCATCTCCATCCAGAATTCTTCCCTGCCATTTTCTTCCTGTTATGTGTGAAAATAAATTTTCAAATATATAAATACATCTTGCTCTCTGCATTTTTATTGACTGTGTGTATATGGCTCAAGGACTGATGCATTTGCATTGATTAGCTAAAGAGCAACTCACTACCAGAGGCTAATTCTCCTAATTTTGAGAGAGTTACACTTTTTAATAAGCCATAGGACTTGGGGAGCACAAATCACCTACAGATTACTAAGAAAATAAGGAAGAGGCCTCTCCCCTACAAAGGAGAAAAATTACCTGCATTAAATCCAAAGGGTTAAGTGGATTGTTTTTATTGACCTGGTGAACTTTTTGAGGTGTCTAATCATGCATACAGGCAAAAGACTCATAGACTTTCTAACATAAAGTCACGACAAACACAAGAGGTACAAAGGTCAGCACCTACCCTGCAATGACTGACAAAACTCAGTAGTGTTGACATCATGAGTATGTGGCACCCTGGGAAATAAAATGATAATGTCTGCAAATTTCAAAAACCAAGAGATTTTTGAAAGCTCATCACAGAAGCATATTCTTGACATATGAAGACATGTATGTTACAGGCCCATCTGTAAATAAATTAAAAGGGGGGGGGCAGGCATTTTGGCCCACATTTGATTTCAGCAGTTGAAGCCAGAATGAATTTGATCTCTAAGTTCAAGGACTAACTGGTGTACAGGCCTACTTTGAGGACAGCCAGGGCTACACAGAAACATTGTTTCCAAAACAAAAACCAAAATTTAAAAGTATGCATACATTAGTTAAGAAAATAGCTTAGCACTGAATAACTACCTCTTGCTTCTACTGGATCTTATGCATTAAAAGACAGAGTCAATTATAGGAAAGGCCAGACAGGAAGGAAGGATATGAAAAGGAAACTGAAGGATGAGTTTCAAGCAAAACAGAATAAAGAAATGGATTAAGTGCATAGATACTAAAATCCCACCTAAATAAAAAGTGGGGCTTCTTCTACAAAAGCTTTCATATTCTTACCAAGGAAGGCCACCAAGAAGAAAAGAGTGTTTAAAGACAAGATGTCATCTGGATTTGCTTTGATTCACCAAAATATACTTTGACCTTGGCCTCTATAAGCTCATGGTCATTCCATGATAAAAATGCTTTTAATCTAACTTTAAGGACCTTAAAGTCTACAACAGCCAAAACACTCTTCAAATGTCCAAAGTCTCTTGTGTCCCTCAAGATAATCTTGGCAATGTAACATCTTATAAAATCTGAAAACAACTTATATCTGTATAACATAAAATGGCACACAATATCCCTTCCCATTCCAATAGACAGGAATGGGTACATTGGGTAGATGGAGTAAGGCAAGGACGCCAGAAGGACAAACAGCAAATCTTGTGGCTCTGTCTCAAACACATGTAGCTTCCATTTTAAGGAGCAGCTTCTCATGCATCTCTTGGTTTGGTGACTTCTCCTCTGTGTATTCAGCTCTCCATAGCAGATGCCTCTCTCATATGTTGTGTATCTCAACATTCTGTGGTCTGAAAATGCAACTGAAGATTCATCCTCACAGCTCCAAGCAATGAACTCACCCAGGCTTGTCACTCGGGCTCTGATGCTTAGGAAAAGCAATGGCTGGAATGCTGTTGAACTGAAGCCACAGACCAAGCATCCTTGACCATTCATTTTCCATCATTCTTGTTTCCAGAACCCACAAGATATAAGTGGTCCTAATGATTTTGGCTTCTAAATTGAGATGGATGCCACCGCAGGTGGACCACAGTTGTAGCAGGTTTTTCATGAAGTTGTTTATTGGGACTAGGAATCACTTGCCTACCCCCACCATTAATTGGAGGGTGAGCAGGAAAGAGTGTTACTCTTATGGAAACTTTGAAGATTTCAAGTCCATGACAAAGATCTTTTCTTTGATGTGATAATCTCTTTGCATTTCAATTCATGCTTTTGTTTCAGCACTTCTTCTCTATAACCTACAAACTTTCCATTCATTTCCACCCCACTTGTGTTATTTCACTGTTCTCCTGAATAATTCACTAGTAATAACCATCCTAAAGATTTATTATTCCATCTAGGAAATCAACCCTTTACTTTTTAATCCTGTACTACTCAATATACTCAGGACATGGGCAGAATGAGAAGGATTTGGGGCCAAATATCACACAAATGATCTGTAGCTTAATTTTTCATGGAATCAATTTTCCACTGAAATCCTATTACACTGATTTTCTTTGTATGCATTACTCTAAACTCGCCAACCATCTGGGTTCTACAAGGACAATTAATTAACATAAATATAAATTTCAATAACTTTTGTCATCTAAAAATCATATATTTTTGACATACCTGCAAGTTGCAACATTTTTAGTTTCTGTCCAGTTGCAAAGTCATGTTTTACTGACTATTATATTTTTCTAACTTGCATGATAGAACTGTTGTGATTATATCCAGAAATCAAGTGACTCAAGTAGCACACAGGTTTATTTGGCTGGTTCTTTCAGATCACATCCCATTATTTGGAAACCTTATGACAGAAACTCAAGTTTAAAATTAAAAGCAAAAACCATGGGCAAACACTTGTTTCCTAGCCTGCTCTCTTGCTTGGTCATTGTCCCATGCTCACCTTGCTTGCTCATCCAGCCCAGGCCCACTTCCTTAGGGATTCTTCCACACTCAGTGGAAGAGCTTTTGCTACTCAATTGTCGATAACCACAATCTGTCACAACGTTAGCAATCAGCCATTCTGATTGGGCACCATCTCAATTGTACTTTCCTCAGTGTTTGTAGGCTCTGAAATTCTGACAATATAAGCCAATTAGGAAACAGAGATAATAATATCTGAGAACCCAGTTAACAACCCAAAACCATATCAGTCATTTAACTATTAAAAATCTAAACATTGACTATTGCAAGAACTGGAAACATAGATTTTACAAAAACTGAGGAGGTACTCCTTTATGATCAGAAGAGAAAACTAAAACTGTTTCACCACAAAAAGTTCCTAAACCAACAAAAGCTCAAGGAACTTATAATATAGGAAATTATCAGATGACAAAAAGGGGTGAAAGTTTACCATTTCCTAGAAAAACAAAAATATAATTAGATTATAATTTATAAATTATACACCATAGATGGCAGCACTGGAAAAAGAAAACACAAAAACTCACCTGTGAATCTAGCATAATCATTTAAATAAGAACTTGAAGATTATAAACAGAATAAAAATTACAAAATCACTGGCCTGGCCAGCACTCATCCTGTTCATTCTGGTCCTCTCCTTTGACAATAATGTGAGATGGATTGGGAGTGGAAGTTCTTCCAACACATTGAAGAGATCAAGCTTTCTGATATTTCAAATTTGGAAGAAATAGGGTTGATTACTAAAAATACCTCATTCTTTTATGTTAGGAAAAAAGGATATCTATTAGGATCACTTAGAAACCATATTGTTGCCTATGATTGATGATTGGAGGTTAAGTATATACCACATTTATAAAATGAAAACTTTAAAGAATACAAAGTAACAAATTAAAAAAAAAGCAGCGTATGATTTCTAGTATACACATAAACTTGCTTGTTTTGCTTTAATTGCATCATGAGATATTAGCACTTTTCAAAACACGTCCATCCCTATCTTTATGTATAACAGAGAATGTTTTTCATGTATGTTCGAGTTACACACTAGAGAAGAGGGTGTCAGATCCTCTGGATCTGGAGTAGCAGGTAGTTAACAGGGGTGTTGGTATCTGAACTCAGGTCACCCTAAAGAAAATGCTTCCTACGTGACCTGCACGTCTCACAGAGTATTTTTCATCCAATAGTGAAAAAGACTTTCACAGATTAACAACAACAAAAGTTCAAATAAATGAAGATGTGAACCTGAAGCTCAGTACTTAGATGTTAGTTATAGGACCAGGTCAGAGGCCTCTGAGAGCATCCCTAGTAACTGTTACCTGGGACTCAATAATCATGGTTACCCCTACTGCTGCATCTTCCACTGCTCTTGTCCATACTTGCTGTGTGCAGAGAAAAAAAGCCACAAATAAAAGATCCAAATATATAAAAGTCTTCACCAAACCAGAGAAGAAACTCAGCCATGAAAAAATAGAATTTCAACAATGTTAAATTTGACTGTATTTGTTTAGGAAAAAAAAATAGACTCACAACTCCCAGAAAAAAAAAAACTCAAAGTGACCCCTAAGATGTTATATTTCTGCACTCCCCACCCCCATCTACTTCTGATGATTCTTTCAGACAGAGAGAGGCCCCATTCTCTTGAGCTTTCTCAGAAAATGGAAGTGATCAGAAAGGTGGGTTATGGTTTTATAACCCTTCATGGACCCTGGTGGTCTCAGTCACACCCAACCTTTCTGATGGTCACACACAAAACAAAGTTGAAAAATAATTTAATGTCTGCTTCTTGTCATAATTTATGGCACAAATGTAGAATCTGCTCTATCCACAGCATAACACCATGCACATAAAGAGTTCTGTATCACAGAAACTCTTTGCACCATGAAATTTATTTTTCAGAATCATGCCATTGGGACTGGTAGTAAGAGAAAGTTAAAAGGATTGTAATGTAGTAAGACTGAAGGGTGATCAGGGCCTTTATTCTACCAGTTTTTAAGCAATTTGTAAAATTTATCAGATGAAATAGTATTGTGGAATAGAACACCCAGAACTTCTAGAAACCATACCTCAAGTTTCCCTACATGTGTTTGAAATGCACACCAAAAGCCTGTATGTACACATTCAATAGTGAAAAGTAACACAGCTTTCTGTGGGTAGAACTGCAGAGCCTCCGCTCCCCATGGAATCCATTCTTAGGGAGGAAAGAAAGTCAAGGGCCTCTGCCTAGATCAACACCAGTAACAATTGAACAGTGTGGCTCACAGTCCATGGTAGTTCCAGCAGATTGAACCCCGATAGCTCCATAATGTGCTCTTCCTGGTCTGGAGTCAGTTGTCCTCACCCTCATCATGGTAGGACTGCAGTCTCCTTCAGAGTTTCTAGTGGCTGTGCCTGAGGAGAATCCTGGAAGAACCTCCAGGCTCTCTCCCACTAGTGCTTCTGACTGCTAGGCCTGCCCAGTGTCCCTTATTAGCTTGACCCACCCAGCTAGGCCTCAGGACAGTAACAGATCACCTATTGGAGGATTAGTGATCATGCAGTTGAAAATGGACAGGCCTTCCCAGATGCATCCTTCCACCTTGAGGTCTGACAGAGCCCTAGGGGTAATTTTGTATTTTTTAAGAATCCTTAAGTTTTCTACAGTAACTGATTCATCTTCCACATAACAAGGTCCATTGTATGCACATTTCATTATACACTGATGTCCAGTTCAGCCATGTCTACCCCATAGCTCAGAAGTCCTGTACCCAATTCAGTCAAAGCACTCAGTGACAACAATTGAAGCAAAAATATCTGACAAACTTGAAAACAAAAAGGGAGGTGAATGAAAAAAGCAATAGAAAGAAATCTGTGATCTCCTACTTATGGTGGAGTAGAAAGTCTATTGCAAATTAAAAGGAGACCTCGGCCAGAACCAGGGAGATCTGAGACCAGAGAAGACATGGTCCTGACCATGTGAGGAGAGGGAGTGGAGGTCAGAACCACACCAAGAGAACAGAAGGGTAAATGATAGATGAAAAAGTCCAGAAAACCACATGCTTCCATTGCATGAGGAGGGACAACTGGGAGAAGGCTTTCACACCTCACCTCTCGAGCTAAATGTTCGGGTATGCCAGTAACACCCTGAAAGAGGTAGGGACTAAGGAATGCTTGGTTGTTAAAGAGGCACATTGAACAGTTGTCCCAGGGTTGAAGACTCAACAGTAGGAAGGAAAGAGAAGGTTGAAATGGTTTAAGTATAAGTGCAGAAATTAATTTAAACAGTTAAAGCAGGCTTTATGGTCCAATAGTCTCCGGGTCTAGGCATGTGTACTTGGCCCTGGCCTGGTACCTTTTTTTCCTCTTAGTTTGTGCATTTTCAGACAGCAAAAAATAACATTCCTCTTAGTGAAAGTCACACCAGTTTGAAAGATATTCTCTATTGATTGAACTATGTTTAATACCATAATTTGGTTTATAGAAAGAAGTTCAGTTCCTTACACAGCTTGTAGACTTCCCAGGTCTGTGAACCCTGAAAAATGTTCAGTTTTGATGTTTATTGATCATCTAAGATGATAACCTGACTACTCAATACCAATGCCAACTACTGTCGCACAGGAAAGCCCTCACCTTCCTTCCTCCCCTTCCCTTCGGTTGTGACTACACCAGCTTCAAAGGCTGTCACAGAAGTCAATTCTCACACAGGTTCTTCTTTATTTGTAATTACTCCCCAAAAAACTGAGACCTCAGAAAACACTCTCACGTACTGTTCTTTTGCCTTCCCACTGACTAGTCAGGTCACAGCCTGGAAGGTGTTACAGGACTATCTTCCAAGAATTGGGTGGCAGAGGCAAAATTGGCTTTTCAAAGTAATTTTCAATTATAAAGGATAAGGTAAGCCTGAGCTACAGAGGATATTGCTATGAATAGAAACAAATAATCAAAGGAATTTGGAAAAAGAATTGAAATTCTTAGTGATTGGGAGACACTGGAGACTTGAAACAAATAAGGGATTAAGCAGTGATTCTTTAAGAAATGAAATGTAAAAAGTAACGCCAAGAATGAACTTTTGAGTAAAATAAATATAATTGCAAAAAAATGCATTGATATATTAACTTTTGAAAAGAGCTAGCCATTCCAATAGCATTAGTAAAATACTTTTTGGTCTTCCCCCTATGGGGACTGGTAGTTGCTGAGTCCTGCAACTTGACACACAGAGCTGCAGGCAATGAATGGGCTCTGTCTCAAATATGTAAGCTGACTAAATATGTGATTAAGGACCACACATATCCACATAGGACAGTAACACAATTAACACAATTGGAAATTCAATATTCATTGGCTCAACCTGATGTCTCCAAATTGTATACCCACCAATCTTTTGTGATTTCATTAGCATGTATTCATTAACACTTGCTAGGAAATTACAAAATCACCCAGTCTGCATCAATCAGGCCTTTCTTCATAATGGTGAGCCCTGCAGCTGAGTGCCTTAAACTTTAGTTAGTCTGAGATCTAGCTATTGCCTACCCTGTTTCACTCTTCACTGGACACAGGACACTGTTCCTCCTGTTATGGTCTGAGGGCAGAAGCCATGCTCTACATACAAATCCTTTCCCTGTAACTGCAATGGGCAGTTCATTCCATGACTCAAATGAGTAATTTAAAACTCTGTTGTGCTACTATACCCTTTAACTTAAGAATTTAGAAACTTTAATCAAGAGGAAAGCAATATCAATGCTCTGGGGAGCAACACACTGGTATCAGTGGCAGTTCCCATGAGGCAACATAGTTTGTGTCAGAAACATTTTTCAAAAGGACTGAAAACACTACTGTTCTGAAAACAATATGTCTTCCCAAGGAGGAAATCAGACAAGACACAGTTAAAATATTAATTAAGAGAAAAAAACCTCTGTAACAATAGCATGCATCTAGCTCTAGCTAATGCTGAAAGAAGAACCAGGGCAGAAGAGACACTGCATTCCATAAATGCTGTCATCCTTATGTCTCTTTTAAGTTTACACCCTAGGTTATACTGTGAACAATTTAAGGATGAAGTGGAGACTACTTGGTTTAGCCACTTGGAGATTGGGAGATTTACATAGCAAATATATTTCAACAATTATTTCTTAACTTCACCAATACCCTGAAAGAGCAGTTCATTCTTCAGTGAGACATTCCTAAGTGGAAGGTCTCAGAGAGTTCAAAAGATAGAAAAGTAGAAGGTAGAAGGTAGAAGGTAGAAAGTAGAAGGTAGAAGTGTTGGTGTGGTTGGGCAGGACATTAGGCTTATGCTAAGGAAGGTTCTGAAGAATAGCAGGTCGTATATTACCTATAGGGGAAAATGAAAAGAGATGGGAAACTTCCATGAAGTCAGCCGAATCAACTATACAGTTGGACAAACTAAAGATGAATCTAATCAAATACTGCTGCTGAATGAGAACAGGGTAAACTCATCAACATTTCTGACCATGCCTGCAGTTGGCTGTGACTGATACCATCAGCCCAATGTGGTAGGAACTGTTGGAATCTCAGGATGAGGGACATCCCCTCTCCAAAGAACCTGGGCCCAGGCCATGACCAGCTCTCTCAAACACATGCCTGTTTCCAGAGAAGGAGGTCTGTTTTTTTTGGTTTTGTTTTTGATAAATACCTCAAGGCCTTAGGGAAAGGCCCCAGGCCATTACTAGCTCTTCTAAACATGTAGCTTGGTTTGAGAAGGAGATTTGTAATTCTCTATCCATGAAGGCCTCATGGAAAGCCTTTTTTCAGCAGGCCAGTCCTCACCACAACAGTGTTTTTCCTTTTCAAATGGTTTCACCAGATTTCTTGTCCATGTCACAGAACTATGCTTTCTCAAGAAGAAAAAGGATTCTTTAGGGCACACTAGGACTTAGTGTTGTTTGTGACCCCGCATCTCCTTTGAGCAGATTTTTAAAATACTGAACTTGACCTGGGGATGGGTTGAGTGGCTGTTTGTTAATCAGGGTCATCTCCTTTCTTACACTTTCTTACTTTGGAGTCATATTTTCCAACAATGCCTAGAAAAAAAACATATATCCTAGCATCCTAATCTCTAAAATGCTCTGTTACCAGTGTTAACTACCTGTAGTTGTTTTGGAGGCAGTCCCTCTCTCAGCTAAGTTTTGCTAGGTGTGACTTACTATTTCCTAAGCATTGGAAAATCCTTTACATCATGGATTCTCATCACAACTTAAATTTGGAGTGCTACCCAGTCGGAGAGATGGGGTTTACAAACTCCACAAAATTAACTCCAAGTGATCTTAAATGGCTGGGACACAAGTTCTAGAAGATATGGAACAACAAGGTCTCTCCCAATTTGACATCCTGCTAAGGATGCTTCTACATGAAATCACTTGCTCCAAATGCTTTGTGCAGATGGAGCTCCCATAAAGAAGTCATTCACTTGCAACACACGAGAATATTATAGTGGCTAGGATCATAGTAACCTCACAAGTTGGCTGATAGTTTCCACTCCACTCAGGGGAGTGCCACCACCCTGCCTCCTGCTTCTCAGTACACTGCTAATTCAGGTTAGGGGCAGTGGTCACATGCTCACCAGGAAGAGACCTAGTAGCTCATGGCTGACACTCCCCTAAGGCACTCATCAGCTGAGGTAGAAGCACATCACACCAACCAGAGAAGCCTGCTCAGCAATGGACCTGAACCTGCAGCAAGGAGGGAACGAAGCACCAGGAAGAACCCTCCTTTTCTGATTGGAGGGTCTTCCTGGGGGTCTGGATCAGCCAGTGAATCTTGTGTGACATGAGCACCTCCCTTGGGGTTAGACTGTGCTGAAGGCACACAGCACCATAAGGTTTTCTGCCCCAGCATTCTAGAGTAGGAACTAACCCTTGTTCAAATCTGCAAGATTTGTGTTTCAGTATTAACTTTTACCTATCTTTCAATGGCCTACCTTTCTGTCTTCCTGCATTAAACTGGAATTTCTTCTTCCTCTTCCTCCTCTTCCTTCTTCTTGTCCTCCTCCTTCTCCTGTACTCCTCTTCTTCCTCATGCTGCTGCTCTTCCTCCTCATGCTGCTCTTCTTCCTCTTTCTGTTCTATTGTTTGTTATTCTCCTCTCCCTTCCTCCTCATCTTCTTCTTCATGTTCTCCTTCTTATTCTTGTTCTTCTTGTCCTTGCTCTTCATTCTCTTCTTCTTTTCTTCCTCCCCCTCCTCCTTCCCCTCCTCCTCTCATGCTAAACCTCCTTGAATCAATGGATAGCTTCTAAAGTCCATTATTTATTAAATGACCCATTCGCAGAATGATTTCAAGGATATTAAAAATTAAGGAGATATTTTAAGACACAAAATATATTTGTTTCTGTGATTTCACACTAACATCAGGAAATCCGTAGCTAATATCCATCTGCTACATAATGATAGACTATGAAGATTGCTGAAGGAAGACCCCAGACTTAGATAGTATGCAAAAACAATGAGATCTTATTATGCAGAAAAAAATAATCATACAAGGGACAAGAATTCATGCAACCTCAGACAAAGGCATGGAAAACTTTTTATAGGGAGCCAGGGAAACTAAAGTAATCTAAAATTTCTTTCCTGGGTACTCCAGGGGGTCACAGTTTGTTAGTTGTCTGCATGACTCTGTCATGAACTTTTAACTATATGACTAAATAGGGATGCCCATTGCAGATGGCCCTTCCTAGATAAGATATTACCCCATTTTTTTTTTTTTGTGTGTGTGTGTGTGGTTATCCCCGGGATTGTCTCTGAACTGTGGGAGTTTATACATTTGTTCTGGATTTTATGATCTGTTCCTAGAGCTGGAGTCTTATGACTTTCTGTTACTTGTGGTCTGTTCATGAATCTGGTGTTTTACAGGTATTTTTTTAAAAAACAGGTTCAGTCTTCCAAATGGAGACAAATGGGTTTCTTAAAGAAGATAATTGGCATTTATTTTCCCCTTTCAACATGATTCTAAAGAAATGAAGTTTAGCCGGGCGGTGGTGGCGCACACCTTTAATACCAGCACTTCTGAGTTCAAGGCCAGCCTGGTCTATAGAGTGAGTTCCAGGACAGCCAGGGCTACACAGAGAAACCCTGTCTCGAAAAAAAAGAAAAAGAAAAAGAAAAGAAAAGAAAGAAAGAAAGAAAGAAAGAAAGAAAGAAAGAAAGAAAGAGAGAAAAAGAAAAAAGAAAAAAAATGAAGTTGATTTTGCACTTTCAACATGAAACTACAGACAACCCTGGGAGAAAAGAAGAAAAGGACACTGATCACTATGGAGCACTATTGTTAGCCAGCACAGCTTCCTCAGCGGGAAGGTGAAAACAACATAGCTGTATTAGTAAAGGTTTTCCAGATGAACAGAACTCAGAGCAGGTATCTCTCTAAAAAAAATAAAGTGGATTTGTAAGACTGGCTCACAGAATGTGGTCCAATGAGTAAAAAAAAAAAAGGACTTTGTACCAATGGAAAGTTGAAGAATTTAGTAGTGCCTGTATGTCTCAGGTGGTCTTCAGCATATACCAAAATTCCAAAGACAGAAATGATCTCTCTTGCCAGAGTGTGGCAAGCAGAAAAAGAGACGAAGCAGCCATCTTCAATATGCTTTATATATGTAAGCTGCCACCAGAAGCTGAATGCTCTGTCTCAAGGCTGTGACACTTGTATAGAAGACTCCATTTTTTTATGCTTTATGTCTGACTTTTCCTGGCAATTGTTTGTGTGCAGTACCTGCTGTGGTCAGAAGAGGGCATTAGATCCGTTGGGATTGCGGTTACAGAAGCTGGTTCAATCCTGCATGGTTTAGGGGAGTGCAACCTGTGTCATCTGTAACAATATCCAGTGCTCATAACTAAGCCACTTCTGTATTTAATATATTTTCATTATAATTAATTTTTATACATTTGAATTAAAATATATCACTTTCTGCAACCTTTATCTGTTTATATTTTTCTAATATAAAGTCTCAATAATGACAAATGAGGTCAGAGGATTGGAAACAACATATTAGCCTAGTGAGCTAACTTCATTTCCTTAACTATATGCAAAATATCTATTTACAAGCTTGAATGAACAACTAAGCTGCTGCCTGCCTGCCTGCCTGCCTATCTATCTATCTATCTATCTATCTGTCTGTCTGTCTGTCTGTCTGCCTGCCTGCCTGCCTGTCTGTCTGTCTAGTCTACCTTTCTCTTGAAACACGTGTGGCCTCCATTGTGCTCTTTCCTCGAAAACTGTTTCATCTGTGTCCTGCTATTTCTTACCCCCTCTGCTTCCATGATGCTCTTCTAAGCCAAGAGACAAAGATATAGTCCAAAGCGAGTACCCACCAAGAGAAATTCCATGTTGCATTGCTATAAAAGAAGAGTCTATCTCCCTCACTACACCCTGAACAGGCTGAAACAGATCATTTCATGGTGTGGGGGGAAGGGGGAGGCAGGGGAAGGGAGATGAAAGGCAAGCCTGTAGCATGCCAAAACTTTTCAACTTTATTGTGGAGTTCCTCAGTGCCAGCCAGCTGACTTTACTTCAGGTCAACCAACAAAGACAACAAGACCTCTCCCAAGCAATTTGCCTTTCAATAGGCAGCACCTTTCCATTCTACAGCATTCTCATCAATTGAGGCTTTGGCTTTCTTTGGTTTTTTGGGGTGGTGGCAGTGGGGGGGGGGTGGTTCGAGACAGGGTTTCTCTGTATAGTCCTGGCTGTCCTGGAACTCACTCTGTAGATCAGGCTGGCCTCAAACTGTTGTGTGAGTGTTGGTGTCTGTGGGAGTGTATCATGGGATACAGAAAAGGAAATAAAATCTGCTGTGGCTTGAGTTATAAGAGATTGTTAGTTTGGAGGCAGGCATGCTGGAGATGGAGCAAAGGTCTTGTGGTAGACAACCTAGTGCTCTTAAGCGCTGAACTGTGGGGCCAGTTTCCAAAATGGCTTTACTAGGGATCTTGGACTTAAACTATAAATTTTACTCTTACATGGTCTATGCTTTATCCTCTGCGATCTCTTTATGGCTGGAACAGCCAACTCATCACATATGGTCACAATATTGAGAACTTGGCCTGGAGCAGAGGCAGTACTCCAGACCCCCTTCCACACTCAGAGACAGCTGACTCTCAGGTGCTCCAACACAACCAGGCTCACAGGAGAGACACCTCCCCTCCACTCCAATACCTGGCCCTGGGGGGACACACCTTCCTCTCAGCCTACTACTCAGCCTGGGGGCAGAGCCAGCACTCCAGACCCCCTTCCACACCCAGAGACAGCTTGACTCTCAGGTGCTTTGACATAATCAGGCTCCCAGGCTCCCAGGCACAGAGAGGGGACAGGATCCAGACAGAGACAAAAAGGACATTTAATACCTATATTGAGAGGCAAGCACAAGAACATATGCAACAGAAACCAAAGCCACTTGGCTCCATCAGAACCCAGTTCTCCCATCACAGAAAGTCCTGTATATCTTAGCACACCTGAAGAGCAAAACTTCAACCTAAAAATCCCATCTGACGAAGATGATAGAGGACCTTAAGGAGGACATAACCCTCTTAAAGAAATACATGAAAGTCAGGAGCAAGCAAAAGAGCTACAGGCTGTTGGACACCTGGAACGGAGCAATGCCTAAATCAAAGGAACTTGTTTCTTCAAGATCTTCAGGCAGTGATTCTGACAGTGAAGTTGAAATAAAAAAGCTAAAGGGGAAAAAGCAAGTTGTTTCAGAGAAACCTGTGAAGAAGCAGAAGCATGGTGAGACTTCTACAGCCCTGGTGTCTTCCAAGCAGAGCAGCAGCAGCAGAGATGATAACATGTTCCAGACTGTAAAGATGAGATATGTCAATGTTCAGGACTTTAAAGGAAAAAGTCTAATTGATATTAGAGAAAAATGGATGGAATCAGATGGTGAAATGAAACCAGGGAGAAAAGATATTTCTTTAAACATGGAACAATGGAGCCAGCTGGAGGAACAGATCTCTGACATAGATGATGCAGTAAGACAGCTGTAAAATCTGAGCCATATCAAACCTGTACTGTTGTACTTATTTTAATCTGTCTTTTTACACTGGCTTTTGTTTTCTAAATGTTGTTTTCCAAGCTGTTGTATATTTGCAT
>NW_021626435.1:0-11339 GCF_004785775.1 Grammomys surdaster
GCCAAAATCATTTTACTCTCTACATTGAAGGGCTGCCTGGTCTACAGGCTTAATATGAGGACAGCCAGGGCCATGAAGAGAAACGTTGTCTTCAAAAATAAAAATTTCCAAGCCCATTTTTATGTGGTACTGGGGCTCAAGCCCAGAAATTTATGCATGCTATGAGTGTACATTTTCTTCTGAAATATACTATGCTACTTCTTAGCCCCCTCCTTTAAAAAAATTGTTTTACAAGTAAATTGTATAGCCATTACTTAATTTTAAGAAAAGAACAAGGCAAATGGTAGTTAATTGATAGAGACACACAAGGAGTTGTATTTCATTTTATAGAAGGATTTGAGAAATTTCCAAAATCTACTAGAGAAGAATATCTTGATGTATGGATTATTACTGATGCTGTGACCCTCCTTACTCCTTTAAAAAAATCATTTGTTAATAGGGGGCACCACTGTCTTTTCATTATCCAGCTTTTTAGCTATCATTTTATAATGAACATACCTTAATTTTAGTTAGGAAGATAGAAAATTAGCCTAGAAGTAAACATATTCTTGTATTTTTTTATTATTATTATTCCTGCAGTCACTGACTGTAGCTTTACAAATTGAGTTGGAAAGTTACAGAATGTGTATGGAAGACCAGGGATTAAAATGTCTTTGCCAGCTCAGGAGATGGCTCAGCATTTAAGCCCTTACTTGGGAATTCGTGTCCTCCAAAATGCAAGTAAAATGCCCAGACACCACCTGCCTGTAATTCCAGGCGGAGATGGATACCAGAGGAAACTGGTTATCAAGAGAAGGCAAACTGTTGAGCTCTGTGTATGACTGAGGTTAAGATGATTTTCATTCCCAGCAGCAGTATCATCCTCCGGTGTCCTTACATGTCCTTGCCTCCATGTAAAAGTGCATCCCCCACTACAAAAACACACACATGGACTCAACATGTAAATTGTAAAAAAATTTTTTTCAAGTTTTGTGTGGTTATGATACTCTGGATGTTTTACTCTTAGGTGTAAAACCACCTGGATTCTCATTTCTTTCTCCCTTCAGTCTAAACTGTTTAAATCATAGATTCATTTTTCTAAGAGGAACATAATGTTTTTGCAATGAAAGTAATATTCTATTGTTTATAATTTGAAAAGAGATAGCATTTTTGTGGCAAATTCCAAGTAAGCCAAGCAGATGTTTCTAATTTTTCTCATGTGGCTTTACATTCCCTGCACCCTCAGATACGTTGCTATAAAGATGCTTCTAAGTAAAATTAATATCTGTAAGACTGTATGTCAAAAATAAAATTTTAAGTTATGAACACATTAAGTAAGCAAAATAGCTTAGCACTGAATAGCTAGCTATTGCTTCTACTGTATACTATGCAATTTAAGCACAGAGTCTATTATAGGGAAGGCAGGACAGGAAGGAAGGACATGAGAAGGAAGCTGAAGGATGAATTTCAAGCAAAGCAGAATAAACAGAAAGAAGAGGAAATGTATTGAGTATGTAGACATCTAAATTCCATCTCAATAAGGAGTTGCATCTAAGCAAATATGTTTTCTTTACCATTTTTCTAACTTGCATGTTAGAACTGTTGTGATTAAATCATAAAAGCAAAAGTATCTCAAATAACAAACAGGTTTATCTGGCTGATTCTTTCTGACCACATTCCATTATTGAGGAAACTTATGATAGAAACTCAAATTCCAAAATAAAAGCAAAAAACATGAGCAAACACTGTTTCCTGACCTACTTACTCTCTTGCTTGGTCACTGTCTCATGCTCGGCTAGCTGGCTCACCCAGCCCAGGCCCACTTCCTTAGGGATTCTTCCACACTCAGTGGAAGAGCCTTCACTAGTCAATTGTCAATCACCACACTCTCTCACAAAGTTAGCAATCAGCCATTCTGATTGGGGCACCCCCTCAATTGTAGTTCCCTCAAATAAGTGTAGCTCTGAGATGCTGACAACTTAAGCAAATTAGAAGACAGAGACAATAATATATGAGAAAATTTTAAGAACCCCAAACCTAATCAGTCACTTAAGTATTAAAAATCCAAACATTCATTACTGCAAGAACTGGAAAACACAGATTTTCTGAGAAATAAGAGAGGCAATCCTTTCACGTTAAAAAGAGAAAACTAAAACTGTTTCTCCACAGAAAGTTCCCAAACCAACAAAAACTTAAGGGACTTATAATATAGTAAATTATCAGAAGACTAAAAGAAGTGAAGTTTATCATTCCCTAGACAAACAACAATATAATTAGATTATAATTTATGAATCATACACCATAGATGGCAGCACTGGAAAAGAGAAACACAAAAACAGACCTGTGAATTTAGCATAATCATTTAAATAAGAACTTCAAGATCATAATCAGAATAAAAATTACAAAATCAGTGGCTAGTACTCATCCTGTTCATTCTGGTTCTCTGCTTTGACAATAATGTGAGACGGATTGGGAGTGGAAGCTATTCCAACACATTGAAGAGATTAAGCATTCTGGTACTTCAAATTTAGAAGAAAGAGAGTTGATTACTCTAACTTTCTCATTCTTTTATGTTAAGATAAAAGGGTATCTACAAGGATCCCTTCGAAACCATGTTGTTTCTTATGATTGACGATTATATGTTAAGTGTGTACCACATTTATAAAATTAAAACTTTTAAAAACTACAAAATAACAGATTAAAAACAGTGAATGATTCCTATTATACACATAAACTTGCTTGATTTGCTTTAATTGAATTATAAGATATTTGCACATTTGAAAACATGTTGGTCCCTATTTTTATATGTATATTTTTATGTGTGATAGAGAATATTTTCCATGTGTGTGCGAGTGACACACTAGAGAAGAAGGTGCTAGATCCACTATATCTGAAATAGTAGGTAGTTAACATGGGTGTTGGTATCTGAACTCAGGTTCCCCCAAGGAAAATGCTTCAGGTGTGACCTGCACAACTCACAGTCTTTTCACACAATAAAGGAAAAGACTTTCACAGATTAAGAACAACAAAAACTTAAATTAATAAAGAAGTGAATAAATTAATTCAGGGAACCTAAAGCTCAGTAGTTAGATGTTAGTTATAGGAACAGGTTAGAGAAATGGGAACTATCCCCAGCAACTGTTATCTGAGACCCAGTAAGTGTGGTTACCCCTACTGCTACATCGTCCACTGTCCTCTGATAGTGCTGTCAATGTGACCTTCCTGGTCTGGGGTCAGTGGTCCTCACCCTAACCATGGGAGAACTGTGGTCTCCCTCAGAGTTACTAATGGCTGTGTCTCAGGAAAATCCTGGAAGAACCTGCATGCTATCTTCCCCTGGTCCTTCTGACAGCTAGGCCTGCCCATGTCCTTCATTAGCTTGTACCACCCAACTAGGCCTTAGGACTTATCAACTCCCCTGTTGTAGGATTAGTGATCAAATAACTCAGACAGGACAGGTCTTCCCAGATGCACCCTTCACAGAATGTTGTCATTGAAGTCAGTTCTTACAATAGTTCCTCTGTATTTGTAAATAGCCCTAAAACAACAGAGACCTCAGACCTGGTCTTCTTTCCTTCCCACTGATCAGTCATGAACATCCTGGAAGGTGCTGCAGGACTACTGTCCAGGAAACGGGTGGGAGAGTCAAGACTGAGTTTTCAAAGTAATTCTCAAGTATATGGGATAAGTCAAGCCTGAGCTACAGAACATACTGCTATGAATAGAGACAAATAAAGTAATTGAGAAAAAAGTGAAAATATTAGTTATCAGGTAAAATTGGAGAATTGAAACAATGGATTTTATATATATATATACATACATATACATATACGTATATATATATATATATTTACAAAAGACATAGGTATCTTGACTTTGAAAAAGAGTAGGCCACTCCCTGGCAGAGGCAATGATATTAATATAATACTTTTTGATCTTGCCCCTATGTGGACTGGTAGTTACTGAGTCCTGTAACCTGACACACACAGTTGCAGCCAATGAATGGCCTGTGTCTCAAAAATCTGAGCTGACTTAACCATGTCATTGAGGACTGCACATATCCACATGGGACGGTACCCTAATTGGAAATTCAATATTCACTGGATCAACCCAATTGTCTAACTATAAAACCACAAACCATGTGTGCTTTTATTAACATGCATGAATGGATACATGCTAGTAAGTTTTAAAATCACCCACCCTCCTTCAATCAGGTCTTTATTCATAATGGTGAGCCCTGCAGCTGAGTGCCTTAAACGTGAGTTAGTCTGATCTAGCTATTGCTTTCCCTCTTTTACTCTGCTCTGTACACAGGACACTGTTCCTCCTGTTAAGGGCTGAGGCAGAAGCCATGCTCCACATGCAAATCCTTTCCCTGTTACTGCAATGCACGGTTCATTCCATGTCTCAAATGGATGATTTTAATTCTCTGTTGTGCTACTGTGCTTTAACTTAAGAATTTAGAAACTTTAATCAAGAGGAAAGCAAGGTCATTTCGCTGGGGAGCAACACTCTGGGATCACTGCCAGTGCCCCTCACGAAACATAGTCTGTGTCAGAAACATTTTTCTAAAGGGATGAAAATCTAACTGTTCTAGAATTAATATGTCTTCCCAGGGAGGAAATCAGACAACACAAAATTAAAATATTACTTAAGAAAAAAAATCTCTGAACAATAGCACTCATCTCTCTCTGATTAATGCTCAAAGACCAGGCCAGGAGAGAGTTTGCATCCACATATGCTGTCACCCTTATGTCTCTCTTAGGATCACACCCCAGGTTAGACTGTGAACAATGTAAGGATGGTGGATTGGAGACTCCTTGGTTTAGTCACTTGCCAGTTGGCAGATTTACACAGCAAATATATTTCACCAATCATTTCTAAAGTATACCAATACCCTGAAAGAGCAGGCCATTCTTCAGTGACACAGTCCTAAGTGGAATGCCTCAGAGGATACAAAAGTTAAAAAAGTAGAAGATAGAAAGTAGAAAGTTGGGGTGGTTAGCCAGGAGATAAGGCTTATGCTAAGGAAATATCTGAAGAATAGCAGCTTGTACACTACCTACAGGGGAAATGGAAAGACATGGGAGACTTTCATAAAATTAGCAGAAACTACCACTCAGTGGAACAAAGGAGGAATCTAATCAAATAATGCGGCTCTAGGAGAACACAGGTTATCCCATCAACATTACTGACCACGCCTACAGTAGTTTGGGGCTGAGGTAGGAATTCTTGAACTCTCAAGATCAGAATCATCCCCAATCCACAGGACCAGGCCCCAGACCATTACCAGCTCTCTCAAACATGCCTGGTTTAAGGGAAGCAGCTCTGTTTTTTTTGTTTGTTTGTTTTGTTTTTGTTTTGTTTTTTTTTTAAATAAATACCTCAAGACCTTCAGGAAAGTCCTCAGGTCCTAGACCACAGGCTGTTACAGGCTCTGCCAAGCATGTAGCTGGGTTTGAGAAGACACTATGTAAATTCTCTACCCATGAAGGCCTCATGGAAAGCCCTGCTTGAGCAGGCCGGTCCTTACTACAGTGGTGCTGCTTTTCCTTTCCAAATGATTTCACCAAATGTCTTGCCCATGTAGCAGAACTAGGCTTTCTCAAGAAGAAGAATGGTCCTTTATGGCTCACCAGGCCTTAGTGTTGATTGTGACCCCACAATGCCCAACTGAGCAGATTTTTAAAGTACTTACTTTTGATCTGGGGATGGGCCTAGGGGCTGTTTATTAATTGGGGTTGTCTCCTTTGTTATGATCTAGAGCCCGATTTCCCGACAATCCTGATGAACAAACATCTCTAAGATGATTGATTACCATGCTACTTACCTGTAGAGTGCTTCAGAGGCAGCCCCTCCCTCAGCTAAATTCCACTATGTGTGACTTACTATTTCCTAAGCATTAGAAAATCATCGATTTTATCATTATCGATTCTGCTCTTCTCATCACAGCTTAAATTTGGAGCGCTACCCAGCCCGTAAGATGGGGTTTACAACCACCACAAAATTAACTCCAAATGGATCTTAAAAGGCAAGGACACAAGTTCTAAAAGATACCAGAGAATCTCCGTTTCTCCGAATTTGGCATCCTGGTAAGGATGTTTCTGTATGCAAGCCCTTGCTCCTAACGGTTTGAGCAGATGGAATCTCGGTTTCTCCGAATTTGGCATCCTGGGAAGGATGTTTCTGTATGCAAGCCCTTGCTCCTAACGGTTTGTGCAGATGCAGCTCCCATAGGAAGTTATTAGAATGCCACCGCTGAGTACATCTAGTGGCTAAGACCACAGGGAACCTCACAGGTGGTTCCTAGTTTCTTCCTAACCCAGGACAGGGACCACTACCAAGACTCCTGCTTTTCAGACCACTCCTCCTTCAGGTCAGGAGCAGTGTTCCCATGCTCACCATGATGAGATTTAGTAGCTGGCCGGCACTCCGCTAAGACACCTAGCTGCAGCGGTCAAAGCACAACACACCAAAATACAAGCCTGCTCGCCACTGGAGCTTAATCGGCAGCAAGGGAAAAAGCTCCCGGAAGAACCCTCCTCTTCTCCTGATTGGACGGTTCGCCTGGAGGCCCTGATAGGCCAGTGAATCTTGAGTGACATGATCGCTGAAGGCTCATGCCATATGGTTTCCTGACGGAGAAATTAAGTGCAGGAGCTGATCTTTTCCAGATCTACAAGATTTTTCTTTCAGTATCACGATCGACTGTCCTCCAATAGCCTATCTTTCTGGCTTCCAGCACTCAGCACACAAATATCTTACCCCTCCTCTTCTCCTTTCTCCTCCCTCTTCTTCTCCCTTCCTCCTCCCTCCTCCCTTCTTTCTCCTCCTCCCTTCTTTCTCCTCCTCCCTTCTTTCTCCTCCTCCCTTCTTTCTCCTCCTCCTCCTCCTCCTCCTCCTCCTCCTCCTCCTCCTCCTCCTCCTCCTCCTTTCTCTCCTCTGCCTCTCCTCCTCCATGTAGAATCAAGATTGATTCCTTGCACAGTCCATTATCCATCTTGGAGCAGAATGAAGTATATGACCCACAGTTAGAATGGTTCCATGCCTATTAACAATTAAAGAGACATTTTAAAACACAAAATATGATATTTGTTTCCGTGAGTTTACACTGATGTCAGGATTACTGCAGCTAATATTCACTATATATTGTAACGGTTCAAAAATTCTTGAAAGAAGACCCCAGATTCAGATAAGTATTATTCTGCACAAGCAATCAGCATTCTTTAAAATAGCGAACCCCAGACAAAGGCACACAGAACTCCTTATAGGAAAGAGGTGAGACTCTTTACAAGGATAGAGTAATCAAAGATTTTATTTGTGGGTGCTAATGGGTCCCAGGTTGTCAGTGATCTGCATTCCTATGTCATAAACTTTTCACCATGTGATGAAATAGAGCTGCCCAGCCAGGATGGCCCATTCTGAGATATTTCCCCATTTTTGTGGGTATTCCCAGTCTGGTCCTAGGAGAGAGTTCTATGATCTTATGGATTTTATAGTCTGTTCCTAGACCTGGTGTCTTATAACTTACTTTTGGGATTTACAGTTTATTCCTGGAGCTGGTACCTTATGACCTTTTTGAAATCAGGACTGTCCGCAAAGGGAAACAAAAGGGGTTTATTTTGCCATTTCAATATGATTCTCCAAACTACCCTGGGAGAAAAGCAGGAAATGGATGCCGATCACTATGGAGCACTATTGTTAGCCAGCTCATCTTCCTCAGTGAGAAGGTGAAAAAAAACATAACTGTATTAGTAAAGGTTTTCTAGATGAACAGAACTCACAGCATGGAACTCTCTATGTGTGCAGAAAGTGGATTTATAAGAATGGCTTACAGAATGTTGTCCAACTAGTAAAACAAACACTGTGTAACGGTGGAAAGTTGAAGAATACAGGAGTGCTTGTATGTCTCAGCTAGTCTTCAGCATATATCAGAATTCCAAAAAAATGAGCCCTTAATGCCAGAAAAATAAAATGATATCTTTTGCCAGAGTATGGCAAAAAGAAAAAGAGAAGGAGCTACCGTCTTCAATATGCTTTACATATGTAGGCTGCCAACAGATGCTATGGCCTAGATGAAAGACTGTTCTCCTGGGGAGGCACGTCCCGGGTCCCGTGGCATCGCTTAGGTTCCCGCGTTGTGGACTGCGCGCGTCCAGGGTGGATCAGGACAGAGCCGGGAAAAGAGGGGGTCGGCCCGGTCCGCTCGGGGACCGCCTCCGCATACCTCCCCTCCCTTCTCCGCCTCCCTCCTCCCCCCGGAACCCGGGCTAACGGCGCAGGGCGGCGAGGCGGCTCGCAGGGCCTCTGCCTCTTTCCCGTGCGGCTCTTCCGTTCTGCACCACGGGGTGGTACTTGGCTTTTCCCGGGCGGTGGTCGCGGCGCGCTCGCCCTCCTCTCGGTGGACCCCCGCTTGCGGCTCCGGCTTTACGTGCTTGAGCGGTTGTCACGTGTGGGCGGGTATCTTCAGTGGCCTCTTCCGCTGTCGCGCGCCCCGATTTCTGGCCTCGCGTATCCGCCCCGCTCCTGTCCGGGTACCTAGCTGTCGCGTTCCGGCGCGGAGGTTTAAAGACCCCTGGGGGAGTCGCCCTTCCGCCCCCGAGGTCAGGGGGCGGTGGGTCTGTAGGGGAGTCGGTTGGTCGGGAGGACTTCCCGGTTCCTCCTCGCCGGGCTCCCCTCAGACTCTAAGATCCCTCTGCTGCAGCCGCCGCCTTTTCCCGAGGAAAAAAAGAAAAAGAAAAAAAAAAAGACTGTTCTAGTCAATTGTAAAGCTCAGACTTAAAGAAGAGTTTTCCCATTATAAATATTGCAAATACTAGAAAGCTTTCACAGTGATCATGTGTTTGAGTTTTAGGTAATATAACCTGTTCGACTACAGTAATTTGAACTACTTGAACTACTGTGAATTACAGTTGTCAAGAAGTTCAATTCTTTATCAAGATTAATGTTTCCCTTTCCTGTGGTCACAGTAATGGCCAGTCAACCATACTGACATTTAAAAACAGCAGCCCAATTCCTCCTAGCAGGAATAGTGTTAGACATTGGTGCTGTTCGCAGCTTAGGACAGACAACACCAGATCAAATGGTTCCAGGGGTGGGGGGCAGGGGGTTTATTCAGGGTGGAGGGCAAAGGTGGGGAGAGAAATGGGAGGAATGGCAGAGGGAAAAGAGCAAGGTCAGGGGGTTCTGCCTATTTATATGGGTGGTGACATTGTCTTTTCCCAGGTGAAGGTGCGGTAGCCAGGTGGATTCTGGGAGTGTATGGCGGTTGCCTTGGCAACGATGTAGGGTCCCCTGGATATGAGTCATTGAGTTCAGGACTGGTACCAACAAATAGCATTGAGCAAATACTATTTGAACTTGCCTCTATGTGGACTGCTAGCTGCTGAGACCTGTAACTTAACACACACAAATACACCTAATGGCCAAGCTTCAAATTCCTGAGCTGACTTAATGATGTCAGTGAAGATTTCACATATATCTATAGAAAAGTACTCTAAGTGCAAATTGAATACTCATTGGCTTAACTGACATTCACAAATCATAGAACCACCAATATATGTCTTCATCACAGAACCACTAATATGTCTTCATGTATGAATTAATACATGATGCAAAATTATAAAACCACCTCCCTCATAATCAGGTCTTTTTCAAAATAGTGACTCCAGCAGCTGATTGCCTACCCTGTTTCCCCCAGTAGGGTACACAATAAACTTCCTTCCATTCTGGTGTGAATGCAGACGCTATGCCCTTCATGTAAATCCTGTTCTTCTTCCTGCAATAAAAAGTTGACATGTACACGACTCAGCAAGTAATTTTAAAATGCAGTGGTGGTAGAGATTTAAACTTAACCATTTAGTTGGTTTAATCAATAGAAGAGCAGTCATTGTCTGTGGGGTTGTGGTGTGTGTGGATCCATTGTTGGGTTGAATTGTTGAAGAATAACAGAGTGGAATGAACGCTACCTGACTCAACATAGGAAAGCTTGTTTCACAAACATTGTTTTAAAGCCTTGGAGATACAGCTGGTGTAGAATAAACATCTTTCCCAGGGAGAGATCACTTATTCAGCTCGGGCTAATGGCCACTGAAGCCAACCTAGGATACAATGTGAGTTCCGCATATGCTGTCATCCAGAAGTCTCTTTTAGGTTCAGGCCCCGGTTATACTTTCAACAATTTCAATGGGGACAGGACCTTGCAAGTTTAATCACTGAGGGAGGTGGAGATTTACAGAGTCAAACTGTCTCCTAGTCCATCATGTATGATCGACAAGATAGAGTTAAAAGATGTATCCATGCCGCTACTCTACCATATACAAAGGACAAAGAACACAAATATAGAGAATATCAAGAAAACAGCACCTAACAGCACTGTGGTTACTGTTCTTACATGAACATGTCTGCTGAGCTAGTCTAACCTCAGAATAAAGCTGCTTTTCTGTGCCCTTCCTCGCCCTTGAACAGGGCTGAGAGACCTTGTTTACCACAACAGACCAAGTGATAAGGACCTAGGTGGAGTTACCCACCTTGGCTGCACGGAACTTGAAAGAAGAACTGCTCCTGGACTTGCCTTGAGACATCTCCGGCTGTGACCCATGATTAAGAACGGATTTTCCCACCCATCTCTCCTGGCTGAAACTAGGAATGGTTCAGGCGGGGTCTTTCCCTTTAAATTGAAAGCTGACTATTAAAGCATTGAGCCTTGATCAGAGAAGTTTGTCTTGGCTTCATCTCTTCTCGCCCTCCATCCCTCTTTCATTCCCTGCCCTCTTTTCAGGTGAAACCAGTTGACTCACGGCCGCTGGCTACCCATAGGTGGTGCCTGAACAGGGTCCCTGAAAATGGGGGAGCAACTGGCGAACAGCTGTCTTGGTGGAGCGCCACAGAAAATGGAAAAAGAAGGAGAGTATCCAGAACACTTCGTAAGTAGCAAACTATATTGATACTAGCACTTCTGGTAGGTAATTTTGGAGGCCATGTGTGCAGGAAGTGTGTTTTACGGGATACAGTCTAGGTCCGAATAGGTGTTGACCCGACCCCTGTCTCGCTTAGGAGGTGACAGCAATTTGGGACCTGAGAATTTCCAGACAGGCATTTGCCTCAGCCTAGGAGCTGCTTCAGGTGAGAGGAGCAGGGTTAGAAGGAATTGGAAAACTAAGAAAGCAGGGCACTATGTTGAAAATATCAATAGCCGCCAGATACATCTCCTAAAGAACGAGATGAAGAGTTAGATCTTGAATATGAGAGAGAGAAAGAAAGGGTTTCAGAAAAACAGTTGTCCTCTCTCTGAGCTGTGTCAGCAAAAAGAATGAAAAAGCTGTTTCAGAGCTCTCCTAGGGACAGGTGGAAAGTCAGGA
>NW_021626436.1:0-9700 GCF_004785775.1 Grammomys surdaster
AAAGGGTTTAGTGCATCCATATGATGCACCCCCTTCAAAAAGGTCACACATCTTGTCCTTAGCAAACACTTGCAGGTACTGTAAAATAAGTATTCAACATAGTAGTCAGCGGCAGACATACTCTTTTAAATGCCACATCCTCCTTCAACTCTTAAGAGAGTGAAACCAACCACTTATCCTACCACATTGCCTCTCCCATGACCTTCAATGAGACTGTTATGTTTCCAACATACAATTCAAAGAATAAACAACATTATTCAATAAAGAGTCAAAGTATATTAAAGATGGAACAAACCAACACAAGACAAAACACAGCAGGGAAACATCAAGTCATGAAGCTCATTGTTCAGCTTCTTGAGATTATGCTGAAGTTGCCTAGACTACAAAGAAGTTAGTTATCCCTACTCTTCCACCTCTGTCACTGAAGCACACACTGCTTCTCTTTTAGGGAAACTCCACTACATGCTCCAGCTTTCTTTTTTTTTTTTTTTTTTGTTTGGTTTGGTTTGGTTTTTCGAGACAGGGTTTCTCTATGTAGTACTGGCTGTCCTGGAACTCACTCTGTAAACCAGGCTGGCCTCGAACTCAGAAATCCACCTGCATCTGTCTCCTAAGTGCTGGGATTAAAGGCGTGTGCCACCACCGCCTGGCCATCCTTCAGCTTTCTTCAAAAGTGCTCCTCTTGTCACAAATACCTGTGTATGGCAATATATTTTATTTTCTTGAAAGTGTGTTGGTCGGGCTGGAGAGATCTACAGTTAAGAACACCTACTGTAGAACTAGTTTTAATTCCTAGCATTTTCATGGCAGCTCACAAACACCTATAATAGAGTTCCACAAAATGCAAAAGTCTAAATAGTTACATATGAGGTGTCACCTAGTATTTTGTTGGGTATTTCCATAACTGATAGCTTTTCTGTGTGTCCTGTCATATACATTCAAAGATTGATGACATAATAATATACTTGTGTACTACAAGGGATCAAGAATATGTTGAGTTATTCTTTCAGAGAACAAACAACAACACGAGAGGTAAAAAATCAAAGGTATGGTCTGGATTTAAGTTTCACAGGAAATAAATCAAGTATGACCAAAAAAACCAGGTTTAACTTCTTTTAGTTGCTATTTTTCAAAAATCCCAACCTACTGCTATCAGAGTTTTCCTGTATGCTAACTTATCAACTGCTATGTGACAGTCAGATTAATAGGTTCCATGCTGGACCACGCCCAGACAAAAAGAGGAAGTTATAGGACACTCAGTCACTGCTCTATCTTTTCATTCAGTGAATTGTCAGAGCCATGCCGGTGGCATTGATGACTTCCCAGCACATGACAGCAGAGACAGGATTGGATGTGCAAATTAATTCTAAATTACAGAGTATGATCCCACCTGTGGTACAAGAGACATTGCTCTTAACAGAAATAAATAATCAACAGCAATTTTGAAAAAGGAAAGGTTTAATTAGTGAGAATTATTGGAGAGCGAAAACAATTACAAGACAATAGCAGAGATGCATTTAAAGGAAATCAAATTTAAAATCTGAAATCAGTTATTGACTATTTAAAATGATGAACATCATCGAAAAGTCCCCACATATCTGCACCAATTTTCAAAAACATCAGGGTACTCCCTGGCACAGTGTATGCTGTTAAGAAGATATCGTATTCCAGAAGATGCTCGAACTTATAACAAGGACATATGCTCAACTATGTTCATAGCAGCCTTATTTATAATAGCCAGGAGCTGGAAAGAACCCAGATGTCCTTCAACTGAGGAATGGATTCAAAAAATGTGGTATATTTACACAATAGAGTATTACTCAGCTATTAAAAACAATGAATTCGAGGGTTTCCTAGGTAAATGGATGGAACTAGAAATTATCATCCTGAGTGAAGTAAGCCAATCACAAAAGAACACACATGGTATTCACTCACTGATTATTGGATATTAGCCCAGAACCTTGAAATGCCCAAGATGCAACTCACAGGCCACATGAAGTTCATAAAAAAGGAAGACCAAGTGGGGGTGATTCAGTTCTTCTTAAAAGGAGCAACAAAATACTCAAGGGAGAAAATATGGAGACAAAGTGAGGGACAGAAACTGAAGGAGGGGCCATTTGAAGACCTTTCCACCTGAGTATCCATCCCATGTGCAGTCACCAAAGGTAGATGCTGATGTGGAAGTCAGGAAGTGCATGCTGATAAGAGCCTGATATGGATGTCTCCTCAGAGGCCTTCAAGAGTCTGACATATTCAGAGGCAGATCTCACAACTAGCCATTGAACTGATCATGGGGTTCTCAATGGAGGAGTTAGAGTGAGGACTGAAGGATCTAAAAGGGTTTGTGGCACTATGAGGAGAGCAACAATACTAACCAACCACAGCTCCCAGGGTCTAAACCACCAGGCTGGGAGCACTTAGGGAGGGATTCAGGGCTTCAGCTGAATGTGTAAGAGTGGAGGGCCCTGCTGGGCATAGGTGGAAGAAGAGAACCTTGACAGCATGAAGGCTGGACGCCCCAGGGGGTGGGAATTTTGAGGGTGGGGAAGTGGGAGTGGGGGGGGTAGGTAGGGGTTACATCCACAGAGAAGAAGGAGGAGGGTAAGGGGATAGGGGGTTCCCGGGTCGGTGGGGATGGGGTAAGGGGATAACATATGAAATGTAAATAAAATATCCAATAAAAAAAAAGAAGATATCATATTACCTAGACCCTATGAGCAATGTTAGCTGCTGAGATATATAACTTATTACATGCAGATAAAAGACATGGCCTCTTTCTCAACCCTCTGAGCTGAAGTAAATTTCAAAGTGCATTGGACATGTATGCAATAATGCCATCTAGTTGGAAATTCAAAATTCATTGGATCCAAGCTAATCATCCCAATCTGTTTGACTATCAGTCTAATGTGCTTTCATTCACATTACATGAATTAATACATGCTGGGAAATAACAAAATCATTCACCATGGAACAACCTGATACTTCATCATAATGGTGATGCTAACAGTTGTTTCCTTGTCCTATTTTTCTGCATGAATTACACAAGAATCTGGTCCTCCTACTCTGGTCTGAAGGTAGAAGCCATGTTCCACATGCAAATCCTGTCCCTCTTACTACAATGTCAAGTTGGCTGCATGGCTCCAACAGGTAATTTTAAAACTGAGTAGTGGTGCAGGCAGCTCATTTAAGAATTTAGGTAGCTTAATCAAGAAGACAATATGTTATAGCCCTCAGAAGCAAACACTGGAATCAAGGATACCTGAGTGTAAGTGGGAGCACTTTTCTCATAAACATCTTTCCAAGTTAGAAGTACAGCTGCTCTAGCATTAATATGTGTTTGATAAGGAAATCACTCCACAAAACTTAATGATTATTTTAAAATGTATCTTTCAAAAGAGTATGTATTCAGCTCAAAGAAAACCCAGCCAAATATGAAGCCCAAGAAGAAGGAAGACCAATGCTTATTAGGAGGGTGAACAAAATACTCACAGGAGGAAATATGGAATCCAAGTGTGGAGCAGAGACTGAAAGACAGGCCACCCATAGACTGCCGCACCTAGGGATCCATCCCATATACAGCCACCAAATCAGGAAGCTATTGTGGATGCCAAGAAGTGCTTGCTGACAGGAGCCTGATAAGGATGTCTCCTGAGAGGTATGGCCAGAGCCTGACAAATACACAGATGCATGCTTGCAGCCAACCTCTGGAGTGAGCAGCAGAGGGTCCCAGATGAAGGAGTTGGGGAAGGAACTGAAGGAGCTGAGGGGGATTTCAGCCCCACTGAGGGAGCAAAAGTGTCAATTGGCCAGGCTCCCCAGAGCTCCTGGGGACTGGAAAACCAACCAAAGAATACACATGGAGAAAGCCATGGCTCCAGACACATATGTGACAGAGGATGGCCTTGTTGGACATCAGTGAGAAGAGAGGCCCTTGGGCCTGAGGGAGGATGTCTCAGTGTAGGGGAATGCCAGGGAGTGAAAACAGGATTGCATTGTTGGGTCGGGGAGCACTATCAAACAGGCAGGGCCAGGCAAATTCCAAAGGTCAGCCTGGAAAGAAGAAAACATTTGAAATGTAAATAAAAAATATTCAATAAAAAAAAAAAAGAAAGAAAAACCAGCCAAGAACAGATTTTGCATTTCACATATGCTACCATTCTTCATTCTTTTTAAATTTTAGGCCACAGGTCATCCTTTGAATCACTTCAATAAAGAAAGGAGTCTACAAGTCTTGCTATTGATGCAGATGGAGATTTACAGTGCAAATGTACATTTTAATCATGAAGTATGATCTCAAAGATAGAGTTAAAAGATGCATTAACGGCACAACTCTCACAGGTACAAAGGACAGAGAACACATACAGAATATACCAGGGAAAAGTCAACTGACAGTACGGTGGTTACTGCTCTTACATGAACAATTCTGCTATTTTATATGTATTACTAGTTTGCCTACATGTGTCTGTGCACAGTACATGCTGTGACTAGAAAGGGGCAGTAGAAACCTCACAGTTAGAGTTAGCAGCCAAGTAGTTTTGAGAATGGGCCTCCTTTTCTACTATAACAAGGCCCTGTTTATGTTAAACTACTAGGCTATCTATATAGTCACATTTTTATATTAAAATATATTTTCCTTCATGTTATGTAAAATATATTGCATTACTTCCATCTGTTTTAACTTTTCTTTATCCATTCCCAAATTCTTTCATATTTTTTCTTTGTTAATTATGAAAAATATGCACAAATATAGGACTAAAACCTGCTGTGTGCATTTCTGTTGAGTGTGTCCATGGTTTTAAGGATGAAGACTGCACTGGATATGCCATTAAGGAGCTCTTTCCAGCTGAGAATAATTGTTTCACTTATGGAAGAATTAGATCCTGAAGTGACCTAGGCTATCTTGGCAAACAAAAATGAAGAATAGACAACTTAGTGAAGTATATACCGCAGCTAACACTTACTGGTTCTATGACCCTGAATTTCTGGAGCTGCAGGGAAGACTATGGATATTGGCCCGAAGCAATCACAGTCTGACTTGCTAACTTATAACTGACATTATGATAAAGCAAAAGCAATATTGATTTTAGTTTGATAGATAGGGAAGTTTCAGGCAGCATAGCGCCATTTCATGGAAGACTTGTGTTACTAGAGTCAGGACCTCAATCTGTTTAGTTCCTAATTTATCCAGATAGAGTCAGCCACTCATCCTCAAAAAGCCAATTAAAAGAACTGATGTGTTTATCCGTGACACACTAGTAATAACCCTCCTAAAGATTTATTACTCAATCTAGGAAACCAGCCCCTCACTTTTTAATCCTCCCCTACTTAGTATCTCAGGGAATGGGCAGAATGAGAAGGATTTGAGGTCAAAATATTACACAAATGACCTGTAGCTCAATTTTTCATGGAGTCTGCTTTCCACTGAAATCCTATGACATTGATTTCCTTTGAATGCATTACTCTTAACAGGCCAATCTTCCGGGTTCTATGAGGACAGTTAATTGAGGTAAATATAGATTTCAATGCTTTTTGCCATCTAAAGAGCCTATATTTTCAACATACCTGCAAATGACAGCAGTCCTAAGTGCTGTCCAGAAGTAAATTCACGTTTTACTTAGCATTTTATTTTTCTATCTTGCTCGTTAGAACTGTTGTGATTAATTCCTAAAATCAAGTGTCTCAAGTAACAAAGAAGTGTATCCGGATGATTCTTACAACCTCATTCCATTGATCTACCTGTCTGTCTCTGTACCAATTCCATGCAGTTTTTATCACTAGTGCTCTGTAATACAGCTTGAGGTCAGGGATATTGATTCCCCCAGAAGTTCTCTTATTGTAAAGAATAATTTTTGCTATCCTGTTTTTATTTTTAATTCCAAATGAACTTACAAGTTGGTCTTTCTACCTCTATGAAGAATTGAATGGGGGTTTTGATAGGGACTGCATTGAATCTGTAGATTGCTTTTGGAAAGATGTTCATTTTTACTATATTAATCCTGTCAATCCATGAGCATGTGAAATTTTTATACGAGATCTTCAATTTCTTTCTTCAGGGATTTGAAGTTCTTATCATACACATTTTTCACTTGCTTGGTTAATGTCACACCAAGGTATTTTATATTATTTGTGAGTACTGTGAAGGGTGTCATTTCCCTAATTTCTATCTCAGCCTGTTTACAGTAGAGGAATTTAGAATTCTCAGATGTTCTAGAACAGATAAGAGTTCCAGGCCAGGCTGGAGAGATGGCTCAGCGGTTAAGAGCACTGACTGCACTTGCAGAGGTCCTGAGTTCAAATCCCAGCAACCACATGGTGGCTCACAACCATCTGTAATGAGATCTGATGCCCTCTTCTGGTGTGTCTGAAGACAGCTACAGTGTACTCATATATAATAAATAAATAAATCTTTAAAAAAAAAAAAAAAGAGTTCCAGGCCATCTAGAGACTCGTAATGAGAATACTCTTTAAAATGAAACAACAGTAATAAAGAAAAATGAAAAAAGGAAGTTATTAATAAAATAGAAAACAGATTTACATATTTGCTTAGTGTGACTCATTTGGAACAGGGAATTTTCTCCCTTTTCTAATTCTTTAACTGAATTTTAGCTCCTTGGTCCCCTGAAATGTGTGCAGTTGACAAGTAAGTATTATAGAGAGAAGTCCTTACCTAGAGGAATCACTCATTTTCTAAAATAAGACTACAAGAGAAAATCAATGGTCATTAGGTCCACTGTTATACTAGACCACAACCAAAGGGAGAGATGTGAATATGTCTTTAACATATCCAATTCCTACCATCGGGGCAGGATACATGGAGAATGTGGTAGGGACTGAGAAGCTTTGTGGTCTAACTGGGGACTGCCATGTGGATTGTGCATGATACTATAACTGACAGATCTGTGTAGTTGCCTAGATAAAATAATAAGAAGGGAAGAACTGTACAGGACTGACCCACTACAGCTGAGTGGATACATGGAGTACAACAGAAGACAGCTGGTTTTCAGGTACACTCCAAGCATTGCACTCCAGAGGGCCTTTTCTTCCTCTTCCTTTTATATCCAAAGCCCCCACACCCTAAGAGTTTATCCATACTTGAGAGTTCTTTCTGAATGCTTTACTTCCACAGTTTTAAAGTGACTTCTGTTAGAGGTCCAGGATCCCCTGAGGACAGCATTGATGTCACCATCACTCAGAGTTACTAACAAAGTTTTGCAGGCATCTAGCAACCAGAATATGATCCCATTCAGCAAACCAACCTTCATGCATACATGTTCCTTTTCTCTCCTTACAGGAAGCATAAATTACATCCGAGGTACACATGCATTGTTGTTGGCTCCTACTGCTGCCAAATGAGTCCAGAAACCTGACAGGTTGTATTAGGAAAATTTCAATACGATGAGGAATGCTCTTTCTTTTTCAATTTTTTTTTTCTTGACACAGAATGTCACTATATAGAATGGCTGTCCAAGAACTATGTATACTTCCCTGGCCTAAAACTCAGAGAGACTGGTCCACCACGGTCCCCAATGTCCTGGGATTACAGGAATACACCTCCAAGATCAGCTGAGATATTTCTTCAATGACTTAAATTTGAATCAAAGAATAAATGACAAGGTAAGTATTAAAGAGTAAACTTCATGACTTTGATGTTCAGAAATATTAATGAAATTTTTTTTGTTCTTGTTTTTTGTTTTTCGAGACAGAGTTTCTCTGTGTAGCCCTCGCTGTCCTGGAACTCACTGTGAACTAGGCTGGCCTCGAACTCAGAAATCTGCCTGCCTCTGCCTCCCAATTGCTGGGACTAAAGGCATGTGCCATGACTGCCTGGCTGAAAGTTTTGCTAATAATTTAAACTGGCAAATTATTTCATATGTTCTCAAAAATAGGGTAATTTCCTTTGCTTTGCAATTCCTCCATGTAAAAATGTTTCAACTGTGTTTGTGGATATACACTGTGCCCTGGGTGTAGGGAGCAGTGAGAAGACAGCTTACAGGTGTCTATTATCTACGTCCACTATGTGAGTTCTAGAGAAAAATCCCAGGAGGCTTTTGGCTGTAAGCGACATCATTCCTTATTTTGTTTAACATTGTTTTGGGGAGAGGGAGGGGTTTCGAGACAAGGTTTCTCTGTGTAGCCCTGGCTGTCCTGGGACTCACTCTGTAGACCAGGCTGGCCTCGAACTCAGAAATCCGCCTGCCTCTGCCTCCCAAGTGCTGGGATTAAAGGTGTGCGCCACCACCGCCCGGCATTTAACATTTTATATACTGCTGGTATGTGACAAGCATAATCCAGAAACTAAGTATAGAAATAAGAAAACATTTGTTGATAATATGGGTCTATCACTGATTGAACTCAGTTCATCAGGTTTAGAAGCAACCAGCTGTACCCACTGAGACAGTTGTCTGGCATTCTCATGTGGTTCTGAGAAAAGTGTTCTGAAATGTTGCCACCTAAGAAAAAAATAATATGTTTTTAAAAATATTTATAGTACAGCATTTTGTTTTACAGATAAAATTTATTACCAACTTTACTATTTCCCTTTATCCTTATATGACAATATGTTTACAATCTAAAAAGAAGACAGTGTTTTCTGGTGAAATGTTTTTTTCACATAATCTTATTTGAGCATCTAAGAAAAGGCTCAGTGTGAAATAGCTCTGGTGTGCAAGGATGGCAAACTGACATTGAGGACCATGGTTTTGTTAGAATGTAACACTCATTAATATACTCAAAGCTGTGCTTACTTACACTGTTGCTTATCATAAAACTGTCAGCACATATTAAAATTTCTTCAGAGGCATATTTGTATGACCCTGCACAAGAAAATTACCTTCCAAGTCTTCTAGATCTTGGACAATGTTCTTCAATACTTTGGTCTTTCCAATTAAATCCTAAAATAGAGTAACAGAAAATGTATGTATGGAAATTAGGCAAAGTATAAATTACTATCTTCCGTGAACCTTACAGTCATGCATGATACCTCACCAAATTCTTTGTCCACCTGAACTGAAATTACAGCAGTGTATCAAAAAACAAAACAAAAACCAAACAAACAAACAAACAAACAAACAAAAACCCTGTTTTCCTGAATTTTAAAACGGGAAAGAAAATTCACAGTTTTACCTATAGCACTGAGGTTCCTGTAGGTCTCCAGCATGACATCTTTGTAGAGTTTCTTCTGAGAAGGACACAGTAAAGCCCACTCACCCTCAGTAAAGTTCACATGCACATCCTCATAAGTCACTGCACTCTAGAACATCCCATACATGTGTACAAAAGAAAGCACAATAGAGACAGCACTGGGCATGTCTTCTTCATAGACAAGGCATTCATATAATTCTGGGGCCTGCCCCACTTATTTCCTGACACTGAAGTTCTACTGTAACTACCAAGTTATATTAGATGGAAACTTAATAATGAAGTTCACCCCTGCCATTTCTCAGCTCTTTGAAAAAGATGTAGTCTTTCTAGAGAAATATCTATTACAGATATAAAAGGGAGACAAGCTCTAGAAGATCAATAGCGCTTACCACACATCATAGAAATTGTATTAAAATTAACAATTACTAACCATAAAAATCAATAAACACGCTGGGTCTATTGGTTTATGCCTTTAACACTGCAGTCAGAAGTCAGAGGTAGAAGTATCACATTGATTCACATGCCAGTGTGGTATATGCAGTGAATTCTAGTACAGCCA
>NW_021626437.1:0-9704 GCF_004785775.1 Grammomys surdaster
AAAGGGTTTAGTGCATCCATATGATGCACCCCCTTCAAAAAGGTCACGCATCTTGTCCTTAGCAAACACTTGCAGGTACTGTAAAATAAGTATTCAACATAGTAGTCAGCGGCAGACATACTCTTTTAAATGCCACATCCTCCTTCAACTCTTAAGAGAGTGAAACCAACCACTTATCCTACCACATTGTCTCTCCCATGACCTTCAATGAGACTGTTATGTTTCCAACATACAATTCAAAGAATAAACAATATTATTCAATAAAGAGTCAAAGTATATTAAAGATGGAACAAACCAACACAAGACAAAACACAGCAGGGAAACATCAAGTCATGAAGCTCATTGTTCAGCTTCTTGAGATTATGCTGAAGTTGCCTAGACTACAAAGAACTTAGTTATCCCTACTCTTCCACCTCTGTCACTGAAGCACACACTGCTTCTCTTTTAGGGAAACTCCACTACATGCTCCAGCTTTCTTTTTTTTTTTTTTTTTTGTTTGGTTTGGTTTGGTTTTTCGAGACAGGGTTTCTCTATGTAGTACTGGCTGTCCTGGAACTCACTCTGTAAACCAGGCTGGCCTCGAACTCAGAAATCCACCTGCATCTGTCTCCTAAGTGCTGGGATTAAAGGCGTGTGCCACCACCGCCTGGCCATCCTTCAGCTTTCTTCAAAAGTGCTCCTCTTGTCACAAATACCTGTGTATGGCAATATATTTTATTTTCTTGAAAGTGTGTTGGTCGGGCTGGAGAGATCTACAGTTAAGAACACCTACTGTAGAACTAGTTTTAATTCCTAGCATTTTCATGGCAGCTCACAAACATCTATAATAGAATTCCACAAAATGCAAAAGTCTAAATAGTTACATATGAGGTGTCACCTAGTATTTTCTTGGGTATTTCCATAAATGATAGCTTTTCTGTGTGTCCTGTCATATACATTCAAAGATTGATGACATAATAATATACTTGTGTACTACAAGGGATCAAGAATAAGTTGAGTTACTCTTTCAGAGAACAAACAACAACACGAGAGGTAAAAAATCAAAGGTATAGTCTGGATTTAAGTTTCACAGGAAATAAATCAAGTATGACCAAAAAAACCAGGTTTAACTTCTTTTAGTTGCTATTTTTCAAAAATCCCAACCTACTGCTATCAGAGTTTTTCCTGTATGCTAACATATCATCGGCTATGTCACAGTCAGATTAATAGGTTCCATGCTGGACCAAGCCCAGACAAAAAGAGGAAGTTACAGGACACTCAGTCACTGGTCTATTTTTTTATTCAATGAATTGTCAAAGCCAAGCCTGTGGCATTGATGACTTCCTAGCATATGACAGCAGAGACAGGATTGGATGTGCAAATTAATTCTAAATGACAGAGTATGATCCCACCTGTGGTACAAGAGACATTGCTCTTAACAGAAATAAATAATCAACAGCAATTTTGAAAAAGGAAAGGTTTAATTAGTGAGAATTATTGGAGAGCGAAAACAATTACAAGACAATAGCAGAGATGCATTTAAAGGAAATCAAATTTAAAATCTGAAATCAGTTATTGACTATTTAAAATGATGAACATCATCGAAAAGTCCCCACATATCTGCACCAATTTTCAAAAACATCAGGGTACTCCCTGGCACAGTGTATGCTGTTAAGAAGATATCGTATTCCAGAAGATGCTCGAACTTATAACAAGGACATATGCTCAACTATGTTCATAGCAGCCTTATTTATAATAGCCAGGAGCTGGAAAGAACCCAGATGTCCTTCAACTGAGGAATGGATTCAAAAAATGTGGTATATTTACACAATAGAGTATTACTCAGCTATTAAAAACAATGAATTCGAGGGTTTCCTAGGTAAATGGATGGAACTAGAAATTATCATCCTGAGTGAAGTAAGCCAATCACAAAAGAACACACATGGTATTCACTCACTGATTATTGGATATTAGCCCAGAACCTTGAAATGCCCAAGATGCAACTCACAGGCCACATGAAGTTCATAAAAAAGGAAGACCAAGTGGGGGTGATTCAGTTCTTCTTAAAAGGAGCAACAAAATACTCAAGGGAGAAAATATGGAGACAAAGTGAGGGACAGAAACTGAAGGAGGGGCCATTTGAAGACCTTTCCACCTGAGTATCCATCCCATGTGCAGTCACCAAAGGTAGATGCTGATGTGGAAGTCAGGAAGTGCATGCTGATAAGAGCCTGATATGGATGTCTCCTCAGAGGTCTTCAAGAGTCTGACATATTCAGAGGCAGATGCTCACAACTAGCCATTGAACTGATCATGGGGTTCTCAATGGAGGAGTTAGAGTGAGGACTGAAGGATCTAAAAGGGTTTGTGGCACTATGAGGAGAGCAACAATACTAACCAACCACAGCTCCCAGGGTCTAAACCACCAGGCTGGGAGCACTTAGGGAGGGATTCAGGGCTTCAGCTGAATGTGTAAGAGTGGAGGGCCCTGCTGGGCATAGGTGGAAGAAGAGAACCTTGACAGCATGAAGGCTGGACGCCCCAGGGGGTGGGAATTTTGAGGGTGGGGAAGTGGGAGTGGGGGGGGGTAGGTAGGGGTTACATCCACAGAGAAGAAGGAGGAGGGTAAGGGGATAGGGGGTTCCCGGGTCGGTGGGGATGGGGTAAGGGGATAACATATGAAATGTAAATAAAATATCCAATAAAAAAAAAGAAGATATCATATTACCTAGACCCTATGAGCAATGTTAACTGCTGAGATATATAACTTATTACATGCAGATAAAAGACATGGCCTCTTTCTCAACCCTCTGAGCTGAAGTAAATTTCAAAGTGCATTGGACATGTATGCAATAATGCCATCTAGTTGGAAATTCAAAATTCATTGGATCCAAGCTAATCATCCCAATCTGTTTGACTATCAGTCTAATGTGCTTTCATTCACATTACATGAATTAATACATGCTGGGAAATAACAAAATCATTCACCATGGAACAACCTGATACTTCATCATAATGGTGATGCTAACAGTTGTTTCCTTGTCCTATTTTTCTGCATGAATTACACAAGAATCTGGTCCTCCTACTCTGGTCTGAAGGTAGAAGCCATGTTCCACATGCAAATCCTGTCCCTCTTACTACAATGTCAAGTTGGCTGCATGGCTCCAACAGGTAATTTTAAAACTGAGTAGTGGTGCAGGCAGCTCATTTAAGAATTTAGGTAGCTTAATCAAGAAGACAATATGTTATAGCCCTCAGAAGCAAACACTAGAATCAAGGATACCTGAGTGTAAGTGGGAGCACTTTTCTCATAAACATCTTTCCAAGTTAGAAGTACAGCTGCTCTAGCATTAATATGTGTTTGATAAGGAAATCACTCCACAAAACTTAATGATTATTTTAAAATGTATCTTTCAAAAGAGTATGTATTCAGCTCAAAGAAAACCCAGCCAAATATGAAGCCCAAGAAGAAGGAAGACCAATGCTTATTAGGAGGGTGAACAAAATACTCACAGGAGGAAATATGGAATCCAAGTGTGGAGCAGAGACTGAAAGACAGGCCACCCATAGACTGCCGCACCTAGGGATCCATCCCATATACAGCCACCAAATCAGGAAGCTATTGTGGATGCCAAGAAGTGCTTGCTGACAGGAGCCTGATAAGGATGTCTCCTGAGAGGTATGGCCAGAGCCTGACAAATACACAGGTGCATGCTTGCAGCCAACCTCTGGAGTGAGCAGCAGAGGGTCCCAGATGAAGGAGTTGGGGAAGGAACTGAAGGAGCTGAGGGGGATTTCAGCCCCACTGAGGGAGCAAAAGTGTCAATTGGCCAGGCTCCCCAGAGCTCCTGGGGACTGGAAAACCAACCAAAGAATACACATGGAGAAAGCCATGGCTCCAGACACATATGTGACAGAGGATGGCCTTGTTGGACATCAGTGAGAAGAGAGGCCCTTGGGCCTGAGGGAGGATGTCTCAGTGTAGGGGAATGCCAGGGAGTGAAAACAGGATTGCATTGTTGGGTCGGGGAGCACTATCAAACAGGCAGGGCCAGGCAAATTCCAAAGGTCAGCCTGGAAAGAAGAAAACATTTGAAATGTAAATAAAAAATATTCAATAAAAAAAAAAAAAGAAAGAAAAACCAGCCAAGAACAGATTTTGCATTTCACATATGCTACCATTCTTCATTCTTTTTAAATTTTAGGCCACAGGTCATCCTTTGAATCACTTCAATAAAGAAAGGAGTCTACAAGTCTTGCTATTGATGCAGATGGAGATTTACAGTGCAAATGTACATTTTAATCATGAAGTATGATCTCAAAGATAGAGTTAAAAGATGCATTAACGGCACAACTCTCACAGGTACAAAGGACAGAGAACACATAGAGAATATACCAGGGAAAAGTCAACTGACAGTACGGTGGTTACTGCTCTTACATGAACAATTCTGCTATTTTATATGTATTACTAGTTTGCCTACATGTGTCTGTGCACAGTACATGCTGTGACTAGAAAGGGGCAGTAGAAACCTCACAGTTAGAGTTAGCAGCCAAGTAGTTTTGAGAATGGGCCTCCTTTTCTACTATAACAAGGCCCTGTTTATGTTAAACTACTAGGCTATCTATATAGTCACATTTTTATATTAAAATATATTTTCCTTCATGTTATGTAAAATATATTGCATTACTTCCATCTGTTTTAACTTTTCTTTATCCATTCCCAAATTCTTTCATATTTTTTCTTTGTTAATTATGAAAAATATGCACAAATATAGGACTAAAACCTGCTGTGTGCATTTCTGTTGAGTGTGTCCATGGTTTTAAGGATGAAGACTGCACTGGATATGCCATTAAGGAGCTCTTTCCAGCTGAGAATAATTGTTTCACTTATGGAAGAATTAGATCCTGAAGTGACCTAGGCTATCTTGGCAAACAAAAATGAAGAATAGACAACTTAGTGAAGTATATACCGCAGCTAACACTTACTGGTTCTATGACCCTGAATTTCTGGAGCTGCAGGGAAGACTATGGATATTGGCCCGAAGCAATCACAGTCTGACTTGCTAACTTATAACTGACATTATGATAAAGCAAAAGCAATATTGATTTTAGTTTGATAGATAGGGAAGTTTCAGGCAGCATAGCGCCATTTCATGGAAGACTTGTGTTACTAGAGTCAGGACCTCAATCTGTTTAGTTCCTAATTTATCCAGATAGAGTCAGCCACTCATCCTCAAAAAGCCAATTAAAAGAACTGATGTGTTTATCCGTGACACACTAGTAATAACCCTCCTAAAGATTTATTACTCAATCTAGGAAACCAGCCCCTCACTTTTTAATCCTCCCCTACTTGGTATCTCAGGGAATGGGCAGAATGAGAAGGATTTGAGGTCAAAATATCACACAAATGACCTGTAGCTCAATTTTTCATGGAGTCTGCTTTCCACTGAAATCCTATGACATTGATTTCCTTTGAATGCATTACTCTTAACAGGCCAATCTTCCGGGTTCTATGAGGACAGTTAATTGAGGTAAATATAGATTTCAATGCTTTTTGCCATCTAAAGAGCCTATATTTTCAACATACCTGCAAATGACAGCAGTCCTAAGTGCTGTCCAGAAGTAAATTCACGTTTTACTTAGCATTTTATTTTTCTATCTTGCTCGTTAGAACTGTTGTGATTAATTCCTAAAATCAAGTGTCTCAAGTAACAAAGAAGTGTATCCGGATGATTCTTACAACCTCATTCCATTGATCTACCTGTCTGTCTCTGTACCAATTCCATGCAGTTTTTATCACTAGTGCTCTGTAATACAGCTTGAGGTCAGGGATATTGATTCCCCCAGAAGTTCTCTTATTGTAAAGAATAATTTTTGCTATCCTGTTTTTATTTTTAATTCCAAATGAACTTACAAGTTGGTCTTTCTACCTCTATGAAGAATTGAATGGGGGTTTTGATAGGGACTGCATTGAATCTGTAGATTGCTTTTGGAAAGATGTTCATTTTTACTATATTAATCCTGTCAATCCATGAGCATGTGAAATTTTTATACGAGATCTTCAATTTCTTTCTTCAGGGATTTGAAGTTCTTATCATACACATTTTTCACTTGCTTGGTTAATGTCACACCAAGGTATTTTATATTATTTGTGAGTACTGTGAAGGGTGTCATTTCCCTAATTTCTATCTCAGCCTGTTTACAGTAGAGGAATTTAGAATTCTCAGATGTTCTAGAACAGATAAGAGTTCCAGGCCAGGCTGGAGAGATGGCTCAGCGGTTAAGAGCACTGACTGCACTTGCAGAGGTCCTGAGTTCAAATCCCAGCAACCACATGGTGGCTCACAACCATCTGTAATGAGATCTGATGCCCTCTTCTGGTGTGTCTGAAGACAGCTACAGTGTACTCATATATAATAAATAAATAAATCTTTAAAAAAAAAAAAAAAGAGTTCCAGGCCATCTAGAGACTCGTAATGAGAATACTCTTTAAAATGAAACAACAGTAATAAAGAAAAATGAAAAAAGGAAGTTATTAATAAAATAGAAAACAGATTTACATATTTGCTTAGTGTGACTCATTTGGAACAGGGAATTTTCTCCCTTTTCTAATTCTTTAACTGAATTTTAGCTCCTTGGTCCCCTGAAATGTGTGCAGTTGACAAGTAAGTATTATAGAGAGAAGTCCTTACCTAGAGGAATCACTCATTTTCTAAAATAAGACTACAAGAGAAAATCAATGGTCATTAGGTCCACTGTTATACTAGACCACAACCAAAGGGAGAGATGTGAATATGTCTTTAACATATCCAATTCCTACCATCGGGGCAGGATACATGGAGAATGTGGTAGGGACTGAGAAGCTTTGTGGTCTAACTGGGGACTGCCATGTGGATTGTGCATGATACTATAACTGACAGATCTGTGTAGTTGCCTAGATAAAATAATAAGAAGGGAAGAACTGTACAGGACTGACCCACTACAGCTGAGTGGATACATGGAGTACAACAGAAGACAGCTGGTTTTCAGGTACACTCCAAGCATTGCACTCCAGAGGGCCTTTTCTTCCTCTTCCTTTTATATCCAAAGCCCCCACACCCTAAGAGTTTATCCATACTTGAGAGTTCTTTCTGAATGCTTTACTTCCACAGTTTTAAAGTGACTTCTGTTAGAGGTCCAGGATCCCCTGAGGACAGCATTGATGTCACCATCACTCAGAGTTACTAACAAAGTTTTGCAGGCATCTAGCAACCAGAATATGATCCCATTCAGCAAACCAACCTTCATGCATACATGTTCCTTTTCTCTCCTTACAGGAAGCATAAATTACATCCGAGGTACACATGCATTGTTGTTGGCTCCTACTGCTGCCAAATGAGTCCAGAAACCTGACAGGTTGTATTAGGAAAATTTCAATACGATGAGGAATGCTCTTTCTTTTTCAATTTTTTTTTTCTTGACACAGAATGTCACTATATAGAATGGCTGTCCAAGAACTATGTATACTTCCCTGGCCTAAAACTCAGAGAGACTGGTCCACCACGGTCCCCAATGTCCTGGGATTACAGGAATACACCTCCAAGATCAGCTGAGATATTTCTTCAATGACTTAAATTTGAATCAAAGAATAAATGACAAGGTAAGTATTAAAGAGTAAACTTCATGACTTTGATGTTCAGAAATATTAATGAAATTTTTTTTGTTCTTGTTTTTTGTTTTTCGAGACAGAGTTTCTCTGTGTAGCCCTCGCTGTCCTGGAACTCACTGTGAACTAGGCTGGCCTCGAACTCAGAAATCTGCCTGCCTCTGCCTCCCAATTGCTGGGACTAAAGGCATGTGCCATGACTGCCTGGCTGAAAGTTTTGCTAATAATTTAAACTGGCAAATTATTTCATATGTTCTCAAAAATAGGGTAATTTCCTTTGCTTTGCAATTCCTCCATGTAAAAATGTTTCAACTGTGTTTGTGGATATACACTGTGCCCTGGGTGTAGGGAGCAGTGAGAAGACAGCTTACAGGTGTCTATTATCTACGTCCACTATGTGAGTTCTAGAGAAAAATCCCAGGAGGCTTTTGGCTGTAAGCGACATCATTCCTTATTTTGTTTAACATTGTTTTGGGGAGAGGGAGGGGTTTCGAGACAAGGTTTCTCTGTGTAGCCCTGGCTGTCCTGGGACTCACTCTGTAGACCAGGCTGGCCTCGAACTCAGAAATCCGCCTGCCTCTGCCTCCCAAGTGCTGGGATTAAAGGTGTGCGCCACCACCGCCCGGCATTTAACATTTTATATACTGCTGGTATGTGACAAGCATAATCCAGAAACTAAGTATAGAAATAAGAAAACATTTGTTGATAATATGGGTCTATCACTGATTGAACTCAGTTCATCAGGTTTAGAAGCAACCAGCTGTACCCACTGAGACAGTTGTCTGGCATTCTCATGTGGTTCTGAGAAAAGTGTTCTGAAATGTTGCCACCTAAGAAAAAAATAATATGTTTTTAAAAATATTTATAGTACAGCATTTTGTTTTACAGATAAAATTTATTACCAACTTTACTATTTCCCTTTATCCTTATATGACAATATGTTTACAATCTAAAAAGAAGACAGTGTTTTCTGGTGAAATGTTTTTTTCACATAATCTTATTTGAGCATCTAAGAAAAGGCTCAGTGTGAAATAGCTCTGGTGTGCAAGGATGGCAAACTGACATTGAGGACCATGGTTTTGTTAGAATGTAACACTCATTAATATACTCAAAGCTGTGCTTACTTACACTGTTGCTTATCATAAAACTGTCAGCACATATTAAAATTTCTTCAGAGGCATATTTGTATGACCCTGCACAAGAAAATTACCTTCCAAGTCTTCTAGATCTTGGACAATGTTCTTCAATACTTTGGTCTTTCCAATTAAATCCTAAAATAGAGTAACAGAAAATGTATGTATGGAAATTAGGCAAAGTATAAATTACTATCTTCCGTGAACCTTACAGTCATGCATGATACCTCACCAAATTCTTTGTCCACCTGAACTGAAATTACAGCAGTGTATCAAAAAACAAAACAAAAACCAAACAAACAAACAAACAAACAAACAAAAACCCTGTTTTCCTGAATTTTAAAACGGGAAAGAAAATTCACAGTTTTACCTATAGCACTGAGGTTCCTGTAGGTCTCCAGCATGACATCTTTGTAGAGTTTCTTCTGAGAAGGACACAGTAAAGCCCACTCACCCTCAGTAAAGTTCACATGCACATCCTCATAAGTCACTGCACTCTAGAACATCCCATACATGTGTACAAAAGAAAGCACAATAGAGACAGCACTGGGCATGTCTTCTTCATAGACAAGGCATTCATATAATTCTGGGGCCTGCCCCACTTATTTCCTGACACTGAAGTTCTACTGTAACTACCAAGTTATATTAGATGGAAACTTAATAATGAAGTTCACCCCTGCCATTTCTCAGCTCTTTGAAAAAGATGTAGTCTTTCTAGAGAAATATCTATTACAGATATAAAAGGGAGACAAGCTCTAGAAGATCAATAGCGCTTACCACACATCATAGAAATTGTATTAAAATTAACAATTACTAACCATAAAAATCAATAAACACGCTGGGTCTATTGGTTTATGCCTTTAACACTGCAGTCAGAAGTCAGAGGTAGAAGTATCACATTGATTCACATGCCAGTGTGGTATATGCAGTGAATTCTAGTACAGCCA
>NW_021626438.1:0-3792 GCF_004785775.1 Grammomys surdaster
TTTTTCTCTTAGATAGCTTTCATAGGAAACTTTTCACACTTAGCAATAAACTCCATATAATAGCTTCTCTAAGTGTCTTTTCTTCCTGAGACCTCAAACTAGCAGGAATAAGTCAGAGCCCAGCAGCTCCTGCTGAGACAGAACAAAGGCTGCATTAATCCTCTGCTTTAGGCTACAGGTGTTAATCACTTAAGCCTGCAGTCTTTTACCCTCAGAAGAAGTTTTTGGGACCTTTTAGAACTTACCATAGGCATTTCAGTACAGGTCAGGGAGCCAGAAAGCCCTGAGACCCTCAGACTTAAAAGCCATCACCAGAGTCCTACTCTGTGCCCCTGCCACTACCTCCCACCAAGCCAGGCCTGGCTCCAGGCATTAAAATGGCGCCTTGAACAGGGACTTCGAAGAAGGTAAGTGGACACAGATAGGACTCACAACTGGGTCTTGCAAACCTCTTGGTCAGGAAGTGCATGGTTATGGAGGTTGAGAAATAGTTGATATTGCCTACTGCCATCAGCAGAGGCGGATAGTAGGTGTCATCAGTGCCTAGCTGTTTTGTTGGAAGTAATCATAACCCATCTTAGGTCAGAAGCAATCAGTTCTAGGTTGTGTGCATTTCGTGAGTATCTCTCAGGATGGGACAAAGAGAGTCTATAGACAGAGAGTTTTTCACAGATGTTGTCAAGTATTCTCTTAAGAAAAAAGGCATTAAGTTTAGCACTAGCCAGCTGACTGACTTTCTTCAATTTATACAAACAGTCAGTCCCTGGTTCCCAGAAAGGGGAAGTCTAGATGTGGATACATGGGAGAAGGTAGGGTTAGATATTAAAAACTGGTTTACAGAGACTGGAGGATTAGGCATGCCCCCTACAGCATTTGCTATTTGGAATGTGCTTAGGAAGGCATTGGGAGATGACAAAAAAAGCCATATGTGCTCAGGAGACATCAGATTCACCTCCTTGTGAGGAGACTCTGTTACTACAGTCTCACTCAGGATCTAAGAAAAGTGTTTATTCTCTGACAGGAAAGTCTGAGAAAAGTAGTTCAGGAGAGAGTAGTGGTGAATCAGAAGAGGAAAGATCAACCTCAGAGGAGGAATCTGACTCTGAAAAGAAAGTAACAAAATATCATAAACACAACTGGTCTACCATGCAGCATTTAAATATAAGTCATTCCACTAAACCCCCTGAAAAAGGTAAAAAGAAACCAAAGGGGCCTATTGGATCTGCTGCTGGTGTACTTCAAGCTCAGCCACAGGGTAAATTGTTAGGCTGTTTCCCAGTGAGTATGCAGAATAACAAAGAGGATAAGGATCCCTTGTGGGAACCTTTGGCTTTTAAATTGCTTATGACTCCTCATGATTGGTTTAAAACTGCCAGAGCCTATCTAACTAAAGATGAATTTTTACAGTGGATGGATATATATAAGAACTTGGCTCAAAAGGAGTTATCTAAGACGTCTGAAAAAAGGAGAGGAGTGAAAGAGTTAACATATGAAATGTTTATGGGCACAGAGGAGTCGTTTGAAGAAACAAATCAACAAAAAATGACAAAGGAAGCTCTAGTAAATATATCAGCTGCAGCTCTAGAAGCATGGAGATGCTTGCCTAATAGAGATACAAATACTAAAGGGCTTGCTTATGTAAACCAGGACCCAGAACAACCTTTTGAGGAATTCCTAGCCCAGCTAAGGGGGGGGTGGGGGTGGGGGGAAGGCAGTAAAGAGGATGGCTCTTAGCTCTGAGGCAAAAGAAATTCCTTTAAAACAACTGGTCCTTAAGAATGCTGCACTTGCTTGTCAGTGTCTTCTAAAGACAATTTAAAAAATCTGGAAATGTATTTAAAGCACGTGTTGAGGTTGCTACTTCATATTTTCAAGGTGTATCCATTACAACAACCTCACAAGGCCAGAACACTATCCAGAATCTTACTGATTAAAGACAGAAACATTTAATAAATCAGGCTTGGCTTCTAAAAGTTATTCAGCCGGAACCTATCAGCAAACAATGTCCCAGTAAGGCAGGAGGTGCCATAAATCTTAATGCTCCTGGCCCCACTCAAAGCAGAAATCCAACAGGGTGTCATCCTTATCTGAAAGGGTACCACTGGCATAAAGAGTGCCAAACAAACTTTCATAAAAATGGTACTGCCTTATCTGGTACTACTGTAATCCCTAAATATACAAAAGTCTTATCAAGTCAGGAAACTATGTGAGGGACCTACCTCAGGTCCCTCAAACAATAGAGGTAATTCAACAGCCTCAGACAACAAATGCATTTGTCAAACAGCTGCAGCAGGCAACCCCAGACACCACAGGACTGAGCCTCCACAAAAACATTTACTTATGACTTCTTCTCAAACAGGTTACCTTAATTATTAAGATCTTTAAAAGAAATTTTTCTCACACAAGAAACCTTTGTATACAAATGGAGCTGGTGAAAATAGCCATTGCCTTTTAAATACTAAGGACAAGCCCCTTTCTAAAAACTGTAACTGTTTTACAATTTTAGCCTCAACATTCAGAATTACAAGTCTTACTTCAATTTAGACATTGCATTTTCTCTATTGGACATACTAAGTTGATTCTATGCTTTTTGGTCCTATGCACGAAGGTAAGAATTAATTTAATTTCTATATAAAAGGTTGTTGTTTTTTCCTACAAAGCTAACTTAGTAAAATCTTACATTACAAATCATCATTGCTCTCAGTGAAACTGCTCCTGCATTCCTGCAGAGCTGCCAGCTCAGCTTGGGAATTATTAACCCCTGATGACCCTGGGTCCTTATGATTTAAAACAGAGAAACGTTAAGCATGTCCTGTCTTTGGAAAGTTAGCCTTTACTCCTGTATGTATGGACTCTTAATTCTTATTGCTATTTATGTATTTTCATAACTTGGGAAAACTTTTTAAAAAATATGACACAGTATTTGTCCCATTATTTTAAATACCAAGGGCTTAAAATCAGACAATTCCCTTGCTTAAACTTAAGAAGCATTTAAAAATTCGTGTTTGACTCTTAGTTTCTCATATTCCACAGATATTCTCTATAGTTCACAGGGACATGCTATTGTGGGATAAGCTCATCAGACCTTAAAAGATATAGACATCCTAAATTACAAAATGAATTCATAATTATTCATCTCCTCATCATACTTTATAAAAAGAAAAAGTCCATTTCTAAACATTTCAAACCTCCATAAAAAATAAAGACCTACGAACTAGATAATTGAAAAGACTGGATGTTTTTCTGGGAGAAGCTCTGTTTATATATTTACAGGACCCTGTAAATGCCAGACCAGCTGACTGTGACAGGCCTTCTCCATGGACAGACACTTCCACTCCTGCCACTTCCTTCAACCCGCTTCACCATCATCATCTGCAGAGTCTCACCCGTGCCAGAGACCTCAGCAAAAGAAGATTCTGAAGACACTGGTTCCTGATTGCATCTGATTGAAGTTTTAATTCTATACCCAGGGGATATAAGGGATATAAAATTGTTAAATATAAATCTATATGTATCATTTCCTACCAAAATGTTATTTGACAAATTGTATAACTTCACCATGTGTCATATGATTTTTCTCATTGTATACTAGCTACCTTATTGTTTTGTCACCAATTACTTCCTCTCAGCCTTGGTGTAATGCTTTTTTTTTTTTTTTTTTTTTTTTTGCCTTCTTTGCCTTGGTATACACTGTTAATTCTCCTTCACAACCTAAGAGATTTATAGCCGGACTTATCTTAGGCATTACTGCCTTGATTGATATCTTAGGGTCAAACAATTAACCAAAGGTCA
>NW_021626439.1:0-1560 GCF_004785775.1 Grammomys surdaster
TTTTAAAAATAAAAATAGAAACAATAAAGAAATCACAAAGGGAGACATTTCTGGAAATGACAAAACCTAAGAAAGAGGTCAGGAGTTACAGATACAAGCATCACCAGCAGAATACAAGTGATAGAAGAGAGAATATGTCTATAGAAGAATCTATAGAGCTGGGTAGTGGTGGGGCACTTGGGAGGCAGAGGCAGGCTGATTTCTGAGTTTGAGACTAGCCTGATCTACAGAGTGAATTACAGGACAGCCAGGGCTACACAGAGAAACCCTGTCTCAAAAAACAACAACAACAAAAAAAAAAGAAGAAGAAGAATCTGTAGAAGGTATCATAGAAGATATTGAACTGTGGGGTGGTGGGCTGTGAGAGGCAGCTGGACACCTGGTCAAGCACAGGCCTTGAACCCCAGAGACCCTAAATGGACAGTTGGTGTTCAGCCTTGGTCCTGGGCCCTGGTTCCTTTCACTTAGGACAACCCTCTACTACCCCTCACATAGCACAGTTAGAGGGCCCAACTACAGGCCACAGGGCTTTACGAGATCTCCATATTAATGAGATATCTAAAGGCCAGAGGGCATAGCCAATTAAGCATTCCTTTGCAGACCTTCCTACTTGCAAAAGGTATTTAACCTCAGGCCCGCCCTGAGAACACGGGGTACAGCTTTATCCACTTTCCACCATGACAATAAACGTTGTAAAACATTGGACTATCTCTCGTACTTGGGGCCTGCTGTGAGGGACCGTGGAGAAGGTCTTCAACTTCCCAGCCACAGTCCAATCCCCCACGGCGGACCTCCCTGCATTTCAGCCATGGAGCCCAAGCCGAGACCAAGCCAAGTGAGTCACCTCAACCAAGAGTCTAATCTACCCCGCGGGCTATGCTGTAGCTTCTCTCCCTCACCCCTTTCCATTGCGGGCAGGTCCAGCTTGTATGCACCCCAGTCTCAACCTTTCCATGGCTTCTCAGTGGTGCCTAGGAGCCCAAGAGCTGAGATCAGCCAATCCATGTCCACCTTCTTGTCCTGCAGTCCCCAACCAAAGAGCTCCACCTCTGCAGGACCTCAGATTGGAATCTTCCCATGCCCAGAGTGGAGCTTTGTGGCTTCCCATATTACAGCATCCTCACAGCACTGCATGGAGTGAACTCAGTCAAATTCCCTCACTTCTGCCCCCTGAGCCATGGTTCCAGTTGCCTGGGATGGCAGACACATGGGACCCACAACTCTGCCCAACAAAATCCATGCCCATGTGAGCTACAGTCCTACATTGAACTACAAATCTTTCTCTTTTATGATCTATGCTTTACCCTCTGAGATCTCTTTATGTCTGGAATAGGCAAGTCATCATATATGGTCATAATATTCAGATTCAATCTTTCACTGGTTTTTGGAGTGTCAGTGACATTTTTGCTATTGCTTTTCTCAAATCTGACATACATATTATTTTGGAACCATCTGTACATGGAAAGATGCCCTGTACCTTTTCTGCTGTGAAATAACTTGTTGTTTGGGAGTAAAACTTTGTCCCTTCTTGTCTTTTCTGCTAAGTTGGCTTTAGGTTCA
>NW_021626440.1:0-3789 GCF_004785775.1 Grammomys surdaster
TTTTTCTCTTAGATAGCTTTCATAGGAAACTTTTCACACTTAGCAATAAACTCCATATAATAGCTTCTCTAAGTGTCTTTTCTTCCTGAGACCTCAAACTAGCAGGAATAAGTCAGAGCCCAGCAGCTCCTGCTGAGACAGAACAAAGGCTGCATTAATCCTCTGCTTTAGGCTACAGGTGTTAATCACTTAAGCCTGCAGTCTTTTACCCTCAGAAGAAGTTTTTGGGACCTTTTAGAACTTACCATAGGCATTTCAGTACAGGTCAGGGAGCCAGAAAGCCCTGAGACCCTCAGACTTAAAAGCCATCACCGGAGTCCTACTCTGTGCCCCTGCCACTACCTCCCACCAAGCCAGGCCTGGCTCCTGGCATTAAAATGGCACCTTGAACAGGGACTTCGAAGAAGGTAAGTGGACACAGATAGGACTCACAACTGGGTCTTGCAAACCTCTTGGTCAGGGACTGCATGGTTATGGAGGTTGAGAAATAGTTGATATTGCCTACTGCCATCAGCAGAGGCGGATAGTAGGTGTCATCAGTGCCTAGCTGTTTTGTTGGAAGTAATCATAACCCATCTTAGGTCAGAAGCAATCAGTTCTAGGTTGTGTGCATTTCATGGGTATCTCTCAGGATGGGACAAAGAGAGTCTACAGACAGAGAGTTTTTCACAGATGTTACCAAGTATTCTCTTAAGAAAAAAGGCATTAAGTTTAGCACTAGCCAGCTGACTGACTTTCTTCAATTTATACAAACAGTCAGTCCCTGGTTCCCAGAAAGGGGAAGTCTAGATGTGGATACATGGGAGAAGGTAGGGTTAGATATTAAAAACTGGTTTACAGAGACTGGAGGATTAGGCATGCCCCCTACAGCATTTGCTATTTGGAATGTGCTTAGGAAGACATTGGGAGATTGACAAAAAAAGCCATATGTGCTCAGGAGACATTAGATTCTCCTTGTGAGGAGACTCTGTTACTACAGTCTCACTCAGGATCTAAGAAAAGTGTTTATTCTCCGACAGGAAAGTCTGAGAAAAGTAGTTCAGTAGAGAGTAGTGGTGAATCAGAAGAGGAAAGATCAACCTCAGAGGAGGAATCTGACTCTGAAAAGAAAGTAACAAAATATATAAACACAACTGGCCTACCATGCAGCATTTAAATATAAGTCATTCCACAAAACCCCCTGAAAAAGGTAAAAAGAAACCAAAGGGGCCTATTGGATCTGCTGCTGGTGTACTTCAAGCTCAGCCACAGGGTAAATTGTTAGGCTGTTTCCCAGTGAGTATGCAGAATAACAAAGAGGATAAGGATCCCTTGTGGGAACCTTTGGCTTTTAAATTGCTTATGACTCCTCATGATTGATTTAAAACTGCCAGAGCCTATCTAACTAAAGATGAATTTTTACAGTGGATGGATATATATAAGAACTTGGCTCAAAAGGAGTTATCTAAGACGTCTGAAAAAAGGAGAGGAGTGAAAGAGTTAACATATGAAATGTTTATGGGCACAGAGGAGTCGTTTGAAGAAACAAATCAACAAAAAATGACAAAGGAAGCTCTAGTAAATATATCAGCTGCAGCTCTAGAAGCATGGAGATGCTTGCCTAATAGAGATACAAATACTAAAGGGCTTGCTTATGTAAACCAGGACCCAGAACAACCTTTTGAGGAATTCCTAGCCCAGCTAAGGGGGGGGTGGGGGTGGGGGGAAGGCAGTAAAGAGGATGGCTCTTAGCTCTGAGGCAAAAGAAATTCCTTTAAAACAACTGGTCCTTAAGAATGCTGCACTTGCTTGTCAGTGTCTTCTAAAGACAATTTAAAAAATCTGGAAATGTATTTAAAGCACGTGTTGAGGTTGCTACTTCATATTTTCAAGGTGTATCCATTACAACAACCTCACAAGGCCAGAACACTATCCAGAATCTTACTGATTAAAGACAGAAACATTTAATAAATCAGGCTTGGCTTCTAAAAGTTATTCAGCCGGAACCTATCAGCAAACAATGTCCCAGTAAGGCAGGAGGTGCCATAAATCTTAATGCTCCTGGCCCCACTCAAAGCAGAAATCCAACAGGGTGTCATCCTTATCTGAAAGGGTACCACTGGCATAAAGAGTGCCAAACAAACTTTCATAAAAATGGTACTGCCTTATCTGGTACTACTGTAATCCCTAAATATACAAAAGTCTTATCAAGTCAGGAAACTATGTGAGGGACCTACCTCAGGTCCCTCAAACAATAGAGGTAATTCAACAGCCTCAGACAACAAATGCATTTGTCAAACAGCTGCAGCAGGCAACCCCAGACACCACAGGACTGAGCCTCCACAAAAACATTTACTTATGACTTCTTCTCAAACAGGTTACCTTAATTATTAAGATCTTTAAAAGAAATTTTTCTCACACAAGAAACCTTTGTATACAAATGGAGCTGGTGAAAATAGCCATTGCCTTTTAAATACTAAGGACAAGCCCCTTTCTAAAAACTGTAACTGTTTTACAATTTTAGCCTCAACATTCAGAATTACAAGTCTTACTTCAATTTAGACATTGCATTTTCTCTATTGGACATACTAAGTTGATTCTATGCTTTTTGGTCCTATGCACGAAGGTAAGAATTAATTTAATTTCTATATAAAAGGTTGTTGTTTTTTCCTACAAAGCTAACTTAGTAAAATCTTACATTACAAATCATCATTGCTCTCAGTGAAACTGCTCCTGCATTCCTGCAGAGCTGCCAGCTCAGCTTGGGAATTATTAACCCCTGATGACCCTGGGTCCTTATGATTTAAAACAGAGAAACGTTAAGCATGTCCTGTCTTTGGAAAGTTAGCCTTTACTCCTGTATGTATGGACTCTTAATTCTTATTGCTATTTATGTATTTTCATAACTTGGGAAAACTTTTTAAAAAATATGACACAGTATTTGTCCCATTATTTTAAATACCAAGGGCTTAAAATCAGACAATGCCCTTGCTTAAACTTAAGAAGCATTTAAAAATTGGTGTTTGATTCTTAGTTTCTCATATCCCACAGATATTCTCTATAGTTCACAGGGACATGCTATTGTGGGATAAGCTCATCAGACCTTAAAAGATATAGACATCCTAAATTACAAAATGAATTCATAATTATTCATCTCCTCATCATACTTTATAAAAAGAAAAGTCTATTTCTAAACATTTCAAACCTCCACAAAAAATAAAGACCTACTAACTAGATAATTAAAAAGACTGAATGTTTTTCCGGGAGAAGCTCTGTTTATATATTTACAGGACCCTGTAAATGCCAGACCAGCTGACTGTGCCAGGCCTTCTCCATGGACAGACACTTCCACTCCTGCCACTTCCTTCAACCCGCTTCACCATCAACATCTGCAGACCCTCTACCCATGCCAGAGACCTAAGCAAAAGAAGATTCTGAAGACATTGGTTCCTGATTGCATATGATTGAAGTTTTAATTCTATACCCAGGGGATATAAGAGATATAAAATTGTTAAATATAAATCTATATGTATCATTTCCTACTAAAATGTTATTTGACAAATTGTATAACTTCACAATGTGTCACATGATTTTTCTCATTGTATACTAGCTACCTTATTGTTTTGTCACCAATTACTTCCTCTCAGCCTTGGTGTAATGCTTTTTTTTTTTTTTTTTTTTTTTTTGCCTTCTTTGCCTTGGTATACACTGTTAATTCTCCTTCACAACCTAAGAGATTTATAGCCGGACTTATCTTAGGCATTACTGCCTTGATTGATATCTTAGGGTCAAACAATTAACCAAAGGTCA
>NW_021626441.1:0-1589 GCF_004785775.1 Grammomys surdaster
GGGAAAATACAAGCTAACAGGTGAAGGAATTGAACAAAATTGTCCAGGTTTTAAAAATGGAAATAGAAACAATAAAGAAATCACAAAGGGAGACATTTTTGGAAATGACAAAACCTAGGAAAGAGGTCAGGAGTTACAGATACAAGCATCACCAACAGAATACAAGGGATAGAAGAGAGAATATCTCTATAGAAGAATCTGTAGAGCCGAGCAGTGGTGGCGTACACCTTTAAGCCCAGCACTTGGGAGGCAGAGGCAGGCAGATTTCTGAGTTCGAGGCCAGCCTGGTCTACAGAGTGAGCTCCAGGACAGCTAGGGCTATACAGAGAAACCCCACCTCAAAAAACAAAAACAAAAGAAGAAGAAGAAGAATCTGTAGAAGGTATCATAGAAGATATTGAACTGTAGGGCAGTGGGCTGTGAGAGGCAGCTGGACACATGATCGAGCACAGGCCTTGAACCCTTGAGACCCTAAAGGGACAGTAGGTATTCAGCCTTGGTCCTGGGCCCTGGTTCCTTTCACTTAAGACAACCCTCTATAGCACCCCCCAAAGAGAGGTTTATGTCACAAAGCACAGATAAAGCGCTGGACTACAGGCCAGAGAGCCTTAAGAGATCTCCATATTAATGAGATGCCTAAAGGCCAGAGGGCATAGCCAATTAAGCATTCCTTCCCAGACCCTCCTACTTGCAAAAGGTATTTAACCTCAGGCCAACCCTGCGAACACGGGGTACAGCTTTATCCACTTTCCACCATGACAGTAAATCTTTGAAATCCATGGACTACCTCTTGTACTTGGGGCCTTCTTTGGGGGACTGTGGAGAAGGTCTTCAACTACCCAGCCACAGTCTAATCTCCCGCTGAGGACCTCTCTGCATTTCAGCCACGGAGCCCTAGCTGAGACTGTGAACCATCTCGACCATGCAGAGCGATGCTGTAGCTTCTCTCCCTCACCCCTTTCCATTGCAGGCCAGTGCAGCCCACATACCCCCCAGTCTCAACCCTTCCATGGCCTCTGAGTGGTGCCTAGGAGTCCAAGGGCTGATATCAGCTGATCCCTGTTAGCCTTCTTGTCTGGGAGTCCCCAAACCAAGAGGTTTGCCTCTGAAGGACCTCAGATTGGAATCTCCCCATTCCCGGGAGCTTTGTGGCTTCCCATAGCCCAGCATTCTCCCAGCACTGCATGGAGTGAACTTAGTCAAATTCCCTCATTTCTGCCCCCTGAGCCACAGTTCCAGCCGCCTTGGGTGGCAGACACACGGGACCCACAACTCAGCGCAATGGAACTCATGTCCACATGAGCTACAGCCCCACATTGAACTACAAATCTTTCCCTTGCACGGTCTCTATTTTACCCTCTGAGATCTCTTTATGGCTGGTACAGGCAAGTCATCACATATGGTCACAATATTCAGATTCTTTCACTGGTTTCTGGAGTGTCAGTGAAATTTGTGCCATTGCTTTTCTAAAATCTGATATACTTATTATTTCTGAACCATCTGCACATGGAAAGATGCCCTGTACCTTTTCTGCTGTGAAATAACTTGTTGTTTGGGAGTTAAAACTTTGCCTCTTTTTGTCTTTTCTG
>NW_021626442.1:0-1589 GCF_004785775.1 Grammomys surdaster
GGGAAAATACAAGCTAACAGGTGAAGGAATTGAACAAAATTGTCCAGGTTTTAAAAATGGAAATAGAAACAATAAAGAAATCACAAAGGGAGACATTTTTGGAAATGACAAAACCTAGGAAAGAGGTCAGGAGTTACAGATACAAGCATCACCAACAGAATACAAGGGATAGAAGAGAGAATATCTCTATAGAAGAATCTGTAGAGCCGAGCAGTGGTGGCGTACACCTTTAAGCCCAGCACTTGGGAGGCAGAGGCAGGCAGATTTCTGAGTTCGAGGCCAGCCTGGTCTACAGAGTGAGCTCCAGGACAGCTAGGGCTATACAGAGAAACCCCACCTCAAAAAACAAAAACAAAAGAAGAAGAAGAAGAATCTGTAGAAGGTATCATAGAAGATATTGAACTGTAGGGCAGTGGGCTGTGAGAGGCAGCTGGACACATGATCGAGCACAGGCCTTGAACCCTTGAGACCCTAAAGGGACAGTAGGTATTCAGCCTTGGTCCTGGGCCCTGGTTCCTTTCACTTAAGACAACCCTCTATAGCACCCCCCAAAGAGAGGTTTATGTCACAAAGCACAGATAGAGCGCTGGACTACAGGCCAGAGAGCCTTAAGAGATCTCCATATTAATGAGATGCCTAAAGGCCAGAGGGCATAGCCAATTAAGCATTCCTTCCCAGACCCTCCTACTTGCAAAAGGTATTTAACCTCAGGCCAACCCTGCGAACACGGGGTACAGCTTTATCCACTTTCCACCATGACAGTAAATCTTTGAAATCCATGGACTACCTCTTGTACTTGGGGCCTTCTTTGGGGGACTGTGGAGAAGGTCTTCAACTACCCAGCCACAGTCTAATCTCCCGCTGAGGACCTCTCTGCATTTCAGCCACGGAGCCCTAGCTGAGACTGTGAACCATCTCGACCATGCAGAGCGATGCTGTAGCTTCTCTCCCTCACCCCTTTCCATTGCAGGCCAGTGCAGCCCACATACCCCCCAGTCTCAACCCTTCCATGGCCTCTGAGTGGTGCCTAGGAGTCCAACGGCTGATATCAGCTGATCCCTGTTAGCCTTCTTGTCTGGGAGTCCCCAAACCAAGAGGTTTGCCTCTGAAGGACCTCAGATTGGAATCTCCCCATTCCCGGGAGCTTTGTGGCTTCCCATAGCCCAGCATTCTCCCAGCACTGCATGGAGTGAACTTAGTCAAATTCCCTCATTTCTGCCCCCTGAGCCACAGTTCCAGCCGCCTTGGGTGGCAGACACACGGGACCCACAACTCAGCGCAATGGAACTCATGTCCACATGAGCTACAGCCCCACATTGAACTACAAATCTTTCCCTTGCACGGTCTCTATTTTACCCTCTGAGATCTCTTTATGGCTGGTACAGGCAAGTCATCACATATGGTCACAATATTCAGATTCTTTCACTGGTTTCTGGAGTGTCAGTGACATTTGTGCCATTGCTTTTCTAAAATCTGATATACTTATTATTTCTGAACCATCTGCACATGGAAAGATGCCCTGTACCTTTTCTGCTGTGAAATAACTTGTTGTTTGGGAGTTAAAACTTTGCCTCTTTTTGTCTTTTCTG
>NW_021626443.1:0-1506 GCF_004785775.1 Grammomys surdaster
TGATTCACATGCCAGTGTGGTATATGCAGTGAATTCTAGTACAGCCAAAGATACATAGTAAGACCTTGTGTTCCTTGCCAGAGTTAACCAACCAAACCAGAAAGTTAAAAGAATTTACAGGCTTGTTTTACTTAAATTCTCAAGAGAGTGATACATACAGTCCAGTTCTGTATTCATCTTCCAGAAATCTGAGGTACACTGGTTCAAACTATAACATTAAAAAGTTATTGCCAAAAAAGAATATATGTTTAAACCGTTATAATTGGGCAGAAGAAAATATGAGGAATGTTTATGTTAATTTGCTGTAAACAACACAGGGCAGGAGAGATAGCTCAGCAGTGAAGTATAGGGCATGGCATGGTTCTGATGCTCTGAATGGGATTCAGTCTGTAAACTCTGAAGGTCCTAGTCTCCAATTGGTTCTAGACTGATCAATAAAGTCGCCAGCAGCCAATGGATGGGTTGAAGAGGCAGGACTTCCAGGTTCCTAAACTGGAGGAAAGAGAGGCAGGAGGCAGGAAAGGGAGATTGGCCATGCTTGGGAAGGAGAGGGAGTCACCATCCATGTGAGATCCCCAGTGGAGTAGACATTGGCTGTCAGGAGACATAATGGGACAAGCTAATAATTAACAGGTAATCACCCTGAAATGCTTGCCTTGGATTATTATATAATCTATGACAAGTGTGCCCCAAGCAGCAAGGCTGTGGTGGAAGTATTTTAGGAAAAATTCCTGCTATTAATATGCTTTTCCTATTATTATTATTATTATTATTATACATATGTAACAAACATTAAGCAATAGCACACCCCTTTGGAGAAGATCCCTGCAGACCGACGAAGATGTACTGTCTTGTAGTGATGCTATATAGACAAATAGATGACTTAAGTATTAATGATGATCCTACAAGAATTCCTAAAATTATATCAAAAAGATTACTCAGCTCATTTATAGTGGGACTGGTATTAAGTCCCTTTCTGATAATCAAAACTACAATGAGAACTCCGGAGTGTCATCAATTAATTGCCCTTAGAGAGTAACCAGACTTTCTCCAGCTCAGAGCACATTCCAATGAGGTTGTAAAACAATTAACCAAAGGTCACTAAAAGGGAACTCACGATTTATTATAGGAATTCTATATTACAGAAGAGTAAATATTGCCTGGGTTTATCTATACAAAACTTCACTAATTTCTTACTTATAGTTTTAAACCTTCAGTGAACCTGTGGAGCTAGACAGGTGATAGATGTTTAGCTAAATAATTGCTCCTAATGGATATGCATGTAAACATTCTGTGTTGTAAACTTCTATTTCAATTTATGATTTGAATTTTGGTGTCAACTTGTGATGAACTTTGTAACATGTGACCATGTACTCTGTAAGATGTATAAGTACTGAGGACAAAGAGATGAGAGTAGTTAGTTAGATATAGAATAGAGTTAGATAGATATAGAATAGAATTAGTGAGATATAGAATAGAGTTAGTGAGATATAGAATAGAGTTAGT
>NW_021626444.1:0-469 GCF_004785775.1 Grammomys surdaster
AGTGAGATACAGAATAGAGTCAGTGAGATATAGAATAGAGTTAGTGAGATATAGAATAGAATCAGTGAGATATAGAATAGAGTTAGTGAGATATAGAATAGAGTTAGTGAGATATAGAACAGAGTTAGTGAGATACAGAATAGAGTTAGTGAGATATAGAATAGTTAGTGAGATACAGAATAGAGTTAGTGAGATATAGAATAGAGTTAGTGAGATATAGAGTAGAGTTAGAGAGATATAGAATAGAATTAGTGAGATACAGAATAGAGTCAGTGAGATATAGAATAGAGTTAGTGAGATACAGAATAGAGTTAGTGAGATACAGAATAGAGTTAGTGAGATATAGAATAGAGTCAGTCAGATATAGAATAGAGTCAGTCAGATATAGAATAGAGTCAGTCAGATATAGAATAGAGTCAGTGAGATATAGAATAGAGTCAGTGAGATATAGAATAGAGTTAGTGAGATA
>NW_021626444.1:569-1657 GCF_004785775.1 Grammomys surdaster
TTAGAATAGAAGATAGAATAGAGATACAATAGAGTTTTTCCCTTTTCCCAGATAGAACAGAAGTTTTCCTTTTACCCCATTTAGGACCTTCCTGCTTTTTCTCTTAGATAGCTTTCATAGGAAACTTTTCACACTTAGCAATAAACTCCATATAATAACTTCTTTAAGTGTCTTTTCTTCCTGAGACCTCAAACTAGCAGGCATAAGTCAGAGCCCAGCAGCTCCTGCTGAGACAGAACAAAGACTGCATTAATCCTCTGCTGTTAGGCTACAGGTGTTAATCACTTAAGCCTGCAGTCTTTTACCCTCAGAAGAAGTTTCTAGGAACTTTTAAAACTTATCATAGGTATTTCAGTACAGGTCAGGGAGCCAGAAAGCCCTGAGTCCCTCAGACTTAAAAGCCATCACCAGAGTCCTACTCTGTGCCCCTGCCACTACCTCTCACCAAGCCAGGGCTGGCTCCTGGCAATTGAGCTCTTCCCCAGGTGGAAGATTAGAAATGCAACTAAGCTGAGAGCAGGTTTAGAGTGTTGAGCAAGGACAAGGTTACTGGGCAACTAAACCGAGTGCAGACTTAAGATGCTGAGCAAAGAGAAGTTAATTGCAACTAAGCTAAAAGCAGATTCAGTGTTGAACAAGGACTAAAGAAATGATATAGTAACTGCAACAGGCTTGGAAAAGCCCAGCCACTGAGGCAGAAGGCAGAACAAAAATATTAGTGTGTGTGTGTGTGTGTGTGTGTGTGTGACTTTCATCCGCAAATTCAGCGGAACCAGGGTAGGGGCTGGTAGTGCGCCAAGGGGTAGGTAGTTAAAAGGCTACACACTATATGAAGAACTCTTGCTGGTCCAGCAAACAAGTGAGCGCAATTCCCTCTATTTACAGGGGTTCACATCTATCATTTATTTTACTTTCAGGAGGTCTCAGGGCATCGTCTGACTACCGTGAGGACTGAGCACACATGAGGTGAGTACTCATGCATTCAGGCAAAAGACTCATAGACTTTCTACCATAAAGTCTCAACAACCACATCAGGTAGACAGAAGATCAGCATCTGCCATTCAGTGGCTGAGGAGGCTCAGCAGTAT
>NW_021626445.1:0-5877 GCF_004785775.1 Grammomys surdaster
GACTTTCTGAGACTTGAGAGAGGGTCTCCCCTCTGCGGAGGTCTTCATTGGGGGCTCGTCCTGGGATTTGCGACCACCCTGATCTCTGAGACCCCCACTGGGAGGTAAGGGCACCGCGGTTTTGTTTGTGTGTTTTGTGTGTCGATCCGTCTCGTTTGGAATTCTGGAAAGTGCACTTCTATGGTTTGGCTTGGCAGCTGTTTCTGTCTCGTAAGAGACAGCAAACCTTTTGTCTCGGCAGGAGGCGAATGGGTGACCAGCAGACGTGCTAGGAGGGTTACCACTGCCACAACCCGGGAGACGTCCCGGGAGAGGAAGGGACCCCAGGGACGCCTGGTGGGTGCCCATCTGGAGGCCGGGGAGGACACGGTGGTCCTCTAGCTAGAGGAGGTGTGAGAGACCTCCTGGCCATCTGTTTTTCTGTATTGGTTTTGGCCTTCTTGGTTGAGACGGTTAGTGTAGTTGTTTTGTCTGTGTTTTGTGTTGCTTGTTGACAGTTATGGGACAGACTGTAGTGACTCCCTTAAGCCTGACTTTAGACCACTGGACAGAGGTGAAGGACAGAGGCAATGAGTTATCGGTTAACATCAGGAAGGGACGTTGGCAGACTTTCTGTGCCTCAGAGTGGCCAAAACTTGATGTGGGATGGCCACCTGAGGGGACTTTTGACGCGACTACTATTTCTGCAGTAAAAGCTACTATTTTTCAGGAAGGACCAGGGTCACATCCCGATCAACAGCCATACATCGTGGTTTGGCAGAACCTGATCCAGAATCCCCCTCCGTGGGTGAGACCATGGGTTAAGAGACAGCCAGGCTCCCGAGCCCTGGCTCTCTGCAGTTCCGGGCCTAAAACGCCCAAACCCAAACTGAAACCGGACTCGGAAACTAAACCCTCAGCTCCGCCTAAGATCTATCCCGAGACAGAGGAGCCACCTGAGTGGCCAAGTCCGCCACTGCCCCCCCTTATCATCAACCACCACAGGCTCCCCCGGCCTCGGCACCAAGTCCGGAACCACAGGGAGCAGCCAGGGGCGGGGGGCCGGCAACTGGCACTAGGAGCCGGAGAGGGTTGAGTCCGGAAGGACCCGACTCCACTGTTTTCTCTACTTCTCCGAGCTATAGGTCCGGCACCTACCAATGTGCCTATTGCAAGGAGAGAGGACATTGGGCCAGAGAGTGTCCCGCCAAGAAGGGACTTAAGGCTCTGGCCCTAGGTAGCAATGAAGACTAGGGGGGTCAGGGCTTGGCCCCCCTCCCCGAGCCTAGGGTAACCCTGAAAGTGGAGGGGACCCCCATGGACTTTCTTGTCGACATGGGAGCAGAATTCTCAGTGCTCAAGAAACCCCTGGGGAAGTTGGGAAGTAAGCAAACCATAGTTATTAGAGCCACTGGACAGAACTCATATTCGTGGACCACCACGAGAACAGTAGACCTGGGAAAAGGACAGGTGTCTCATTCCTTCCTAGTGATACCTGAGTGTCCTACCCCTTTGCTGCGTAGGGACCTTTTAACTAAGTTAAAGGCACAACTAATTCTGTGTTGTTCATTGCTGGTGATGTAAGAAATCTGTTAAATTAGGTCCAGCATGGGCTGGCCATGTCATCTGGTCATTAGGTTCTCTCACTGGCAGTCTTTCATGTCTTGATTGTGTAACCCGTCTCTGCACCTGTGATAGGGGTGAGAATACTCTGTACCTGGTATATTCACCGCCCATGATGGGGGTGAACTGACTGTGTTTTTTCTGTTTTCTTGATGAACTGTTTGTGTGTTTTTGGACTGTGACTGACGTTATTTTGAACTGACTCTACTGTGCTAAATATCCTGAGTTAACAAGAGTTAACATGAGTTAACATGGCCATTGACAGAGAAATAGCTAAAACAATTGTCTGATCTCCGCGGTGTGTTAGCAAAAGAAAAGGAACTCTCTGGCTCCTACCGGAGAGATTCTTGGTTATGCTTTCTATGTCTATTGTGAGTCCTTGGCGCCAAATTTGTCCACGTGTGTCGTTGTCTGTCTTTGTTTTATTAGAATAAATGTCTGTTCTATGTTTTATGTTCAGAAAGATAAAAAGGGTTAAAACTTATAGGCAAGTCCCCCTGCTCTGTGGATAAAAGTGAGGCACAGCAGGAGGAGCCCTGGCAAAAATGATTCTTTGCACAGGCTGCTCTTGGAGAGGCTAAGAACTTTTTTGCTTTCATGGTAAAGAAACTGATTTTTTTCTTCCCCCAAGATTGAAAAGAAGATTTCAGTGTAAGTTTTATCTGGGATCAGATAAGGCCTTGATGAACTACTTTAGGAATTTGTAGATAGGCCTAAATTAAGAACTTTTAAATTTGAGTTAGGACAAAGCTCAGAGAGGGCTCAGCAGAAGCTGGTGTGACATTCCTGTTGTCATGGTCACTCTGACTAGTCCCTGGAAAGGTGTTTTCTGGAATTTGTTTTATTGCCTTGCTTCTTCCTTGGGGAAGACAGGTCAGCCTCAGACCCAAGGACATTTAAAAGAGACAGTTTATGGTCCAGGAGCTATATAATGATTATGCTGGAGAAATTAATTACAGCCTGACTTGCCTACTCCAGCTGCCATTCCAAGAAATGCATATGGAATTATATCACTAGAAAGTTTTGCCTCAAGGAATGGCTAATAGCCTTACAAGAAGTTAAGAGTAAAGAAAAGTAAAAACAAAAAACCAGTTTCAATTGACTTTTAGAGCCCTGCCTTGGTCTCATTGATTATTGAGTTTAGCAGGTGACAAGGTGCTTCTTCTGAAATTACAGCCAGAAAAAGTAAGAAAATTTTGTTTGAAAAAATATAAGCTGTACATTTACTTCATTTTTGTTTATGACTGGTTTTTAAAGCATAAAAATGTTCTGCATGTCTTGGTTATAGATTATTTGGCCTATAAGGTATTTGGTATGGTTAAGAATTTGCAACCTTGGTAAAAGAAAGTTGGCTTAAAGCTTGTAACTCAGGTTTGGAGTCATTCAGAAACCAGATGTATAGAGATAGGATTTAAAACAATGTCTCTTATGAGTTGTTAAAAGCTGCACTATCATGCATTCATGTATAAGAACTGACAGCCAACTTTGTAACCTGAAAGTAATGCATTTTAGTGTTGACTTTAGAGAAAATAGATTGTCTGCATTGTTAAAAAATTGGTTTTGTTTCTCAAAATTATGGTTACACTCTAGTATTGCAAAAAGAAACTTAAAAAAAGTATAGTGAAACAGTGGCTGCAGTTGGCAGTTCAATCGTGAGCTCCAGAAATTTTGACTCACTCATGTTTATGGTTGAGAAGAAGATAGAGCAGGTGGAAATGATTGCTAGAGTAAGAAAAAATAGGAAAAGCCGTGACACAGTACTAGCCTGCTGTCAATTAGATACAGTGGTAAAGACAAATTTAGCCCCCCTCCCCTTAAGAAAGAGAAAAGATATCTGTGGGGTTCTTAGAAGACCCCTCCTTTCCAGACAACCCAGCCAGTCTGACGTGACTGGTAGAGTCTTTGATGTTTTCCCTCCAGCCCACCTGGGATGACTGTCAATAGCATTTACAGGTTCTCTTTACTACTGAAGAGAAGGAAAGAATTCTGTTAGAAGCCTGTAAGAACGTTCCTGGTGACAACGGGCAGCCTATGCAGCTTCCCAATGAGATTGATGCTGGATTCCCCCTTAACTGCAGGTAAGGGGCGGCTGGTGGTCTACCATCGGGCTCTAGCGGGTCTCCAAGGGCAGCGAGATGGCCCACCAATTTGGCCAAGGTAAGAGAAGTCCTTCAGGGACCAAAACGAGCCACTGTCTGTGTTTCTTGAGAGGTTACTGGAAGATTTAGTTAAGGAGGCAGAGAAAGTGTACAGGCGAGAAGGATTTTGGCCGCAGTGCAGGAGAGAAAGGCAAAAGATAAGATAGGAACTAGACAGACAGAGAACCTGGGTGACAAAGACGGAAGCCCCAGATATCAGTGAATGGCTAGCAGAATTCCCAAAAGTTTGGGTTGAAACTGAAGAAGCCAGACACTAATGATTACAAGCCAATACAAGACACTTAACCTCCTCAGTTCGCTCCCCCCAGAGAGGACTTTTGGCAGCATCAACTTTCCAGCAGCCCCCTGACTGATGGATGACTAATACTCGCATGATGCACTATCAGAGCCTGTTGTTGACTGAAAGGGGTGATCTTTGCACCTCCGGCCATCTTGAATCCTGCCACCTTGCTGCCTGTGACTGACGACTCTTCTCCCATCCATCACTGTGTTGATATCCTGGCAGAAGAAACAGGTACTCGGAGCGACCTGAAGGACCAGCCCTGGCCAGGAAGTCTTAACTGCTATACAGATGGCAGCAGTTTCGTGGTGGAAGGTAAGCGAATGGCGAGAGATTCAGTGGCAGATGGAAAGTGAGTACTGATATGCCTTTGCCACGGCTCATATACATGGTGCAATCTATAGACAAAGAGGGCTGCTGACAACTACAGAAATACTGAGCCTCTTTGAACCAAAACCAAAGGGCTCAGGACACTGTTGCAAAAAGGAAATCAGATGGCTGACATGGCTGCCTAGAAAGCTGCCCAGGGAGCAATGATTCTAGCAGTAAGGGTTCCAGAGACTATTTTGACACTCGAGATACCAGTTTCAGATATGCCACCGACGACCATCAAGTGATGGACAATTTGGGCTTTTACTCGGAAACCCCTTATGGGGTAATAAAAAACTGAGATGGTAAATTAATTCTCCCACAAGAAGAAGGACTGTCTGATTTGGCGAAAGCTGTGGTGAGAAACTATAGAGCTTGTGCCTTAACCAATGGGAAGAGACTGAGGGGCGACTGGCCCAGAGCTTACTGGGAGATGGACTTCACAGAAGTCGAGCTGGCAAAATATGGAAAGAAGATCCTGGAAGAAATCTTTCCAAGGTTTGGAATACCCAAGGTAACTAACTGGGTCTGTTAATGGTCTTTGTTGCCCAGTTGAGTTAGGGACTGGCCACACAGCTGGGGATTAATTGGAAATTACATTGTGCTTATAAACCCCAGAGTTCAGGACAGATAGAGAGGATAAATAGAACAATTAAGGAGACCTTAACCAAATTAGCATTGGAGACCGGTGGTAATGACTAGACAGCCCCCCTTCCCTTTGCCTTGTTCTGAGTGTGGAACACTCTAGAGTGATTTAAGCTTACACCCTTTGAGATTTTGTGTGGGGTACCTCTGCCACTTACTGGGGCGGGCAGAATGAATGATCCTAATGCTGTCCTTTCTAAATCCTTGTTTGCCTACATAAAAGCACTTAAAATGGTCTGACGCGAGGTCTGAGAACAGCTGAAAGGGGCCTATGAGACTAGAGACCCGAGTGTGACGCGGTTCTAGTTCAACACCACCAAGCTGCCTGCGATGTCCGACCATGTTTGGCCTGTGGAGAAACGAGCTATACCGGTGGGAGCAGGCGACCAGCAACAACGACTTGAATCCTCTGGGAGAGGCCGGTGCAGCATTCCAGAGGACACTAGAAACCCTGTGGGTGTGGCCAATGGCGGGCAGCACAACCATGAGACAGCCTTTCAGGACATGCTTCAGGAATTAGACATTACCACTCTGATATTTTCCCTGGTCCTCTTTTGATTCTGTTTTTTTCTTCTTAAACAGATCAGTTACCTTTGTTAGAGAGAGAGTTAGTGCTGTTCAGCTTTTATTGCTATGCCATCAATATCAAACCCTCAGACAGGGAAATAGAAGCTATGAAGATACTGAAATGCAAGATCTGTAATCCGATTTACATTAGAAGAAGTGGAGTTAAGTTTTTATGATTAAAAACTATCATTAGAAAAAAAATGGGGGAATGTAGAGGGAAAAGTTATGGATACTGGGTATATAGAATCCTTTTTA
>NW_021626446.1:0-1203 GCF_004785775.1 Grammomys surdaster
TGATTCACATGCCAGTGTGGTATATGCAGTGAATTCTAGTACAGCCATAGATACATAGTAAGACCCTGTGTCCCTTGCCAGAGTTAACTAGCCAAACCAGAAAGTTAAAAGAATTTACAGGCTTGTTTTACTTAAATTCTCAAGAGAGTGACACATACAATGCAGTTCTGTATTCATCTTCCAGAAACCTGAGATGCATTGGTTCAAAACTATAACATTAAAAAGTTATTACAAAAAAAGAATTTATGTTTAAACAGTTACAATTGGACAGAAGAAAATATTAGCAATGTTAATGTTGATTAGAGGTAAACAACACGGGGCAGGAGAGATAGCTCAGCAGTGAAGTATAGGGCATGGTTCTGATGCTCTGACTGGGATTAGGCCTGTAAACTCTGAAGGTCCTAGTCTCCAATTGGTTCTTGACTGATCAATAAAGTTGCCAGCAGCCAATGGATGGGTGGAAGAGGCAGGATTTCCAGGTTCCTAAACTGGAGGAAAGAGAGGCAGGAGGCAGGAAAGGGAGATTGGCCATGCTTGGGAAGGAGAGGGAGTCACCATCCATGTGAGATCCCCAGTGGAGTAGACATTGGCTGTCAGGAGTCATAATGGGACAAGCTAATAATTAACAGGTAATCATCCTGAAATGCTTGCCTCGGATTATTATATAATCTACGACAAGTGTGCCCCAAGCAGCAAGGCTGTGGCAGACGTATTTTAGGAAAAATTCCTGGTATTAATATGCTTTTCCTATTATTACTATTATTATTATTATACATATGTAACAATCATTAAGCAATAGCACACCCCTTTGGAGAAGATCCCTGTAGACCCACGAAGATGTACTGTCTTGTAGTGATGCTATATAGACAAATAGATAACTTCTTAAGTCTTACTGATGATCCTATAAGCATTCCTAAAATTATATCAAAAAGATTATTTAGCTCTTTTAAAGTGGGACTGGTATTAAGTCCCTCTTCTGATAATCAAAACTACAATGAGAACTCTACCAGTCTCCGGAGTGTCATCAATTAACTGCCCTTAGATAGTAACCAGACTTTCTCCAGCTAGAACACATTCCAATGAGATTGTAAAACAATTAACCAAAGGTCACTAAAAGGGAACCCATGATTTATTATAGGTGCTAGGACAGAAGAGAAAATATTGCCTGGGTTTATCTATACAAAACTTCACTAATTTCTTAGT
>NW_021626447.1:0-6596 GCF_004785775.1 Grammomys surdaster
TGGATGTTGATCATTTGCCTAGTTGAGTCTTCAACCATAATAGAAGCTCTGTATGTAGTTACCCATTCTCTAGCATAGTTCATATTCCTAGAACAATGGCACATGTCATGTATGCATAGATATTGGATGATAGGGGAATGTGCGGACAGAGCCCTCAAATGTTAAGTCCAGTGCCAAGCAGCAGGCTGGTCTTTGCCTAACTCTCCTACCCTGCAGTTTCTCATTTGCCTGTGCTCTACTTCCCCGCATATAAGTCCTCATGATACAATAGTTAGAAAGTATCGCTTGAGCTAAATCCTCAGCAATGGGCCTCATGCTACGATGGTATTCATGAATATTTAGTGAGACAATAATGTAGTGTATATCATCTATGCATAAGAAATATCAATCAAGACAATTCACAAGCTTGTTAGTGCCCACTGGAAACTTGGTGTTTGCAAAGAAATATGTGAACTATATGCCAAAGCAATAGATAGTAAAAATGAGAGAGACAATCAAAGCTCCCTGGAGATAGAGTGAACAGAAAACAAGATTCCACTAAGACAATCAGATGAGTGAAACATATAAGGCTTTGTGTGTGGATACTTCAGAGTGAGAGTCACAGAGACAATTCAAAGAAGGCTGTGCATGTGAGCTAGGTCTAACAGTAACTCTTTATTACAATGGGTGTGATTTTAATGTGGCTTCACAAAGTATATGCAGGGGGAAAACAGGATCACAATAGGAGATAGTGTTCTTACTGCAGCTTTTCACTGGCTCTTTGCCGGCCAGACCTTTCTTCTTCAAGTTCACTTGAATGAGCTACATTCATTTTCCTACCCGGGCTTTTGATGTTCTTTGCCTGGAACATACTCTTTTGTCTCTTTTCCCTGATTCACACAAGTTTCCTTTAAGTTCTCCTTAGAAAGGTTACTCCTTCAAAAATAAATTTCCTTATCTACTCTATTCCTCCCACACCAACAGCCACTGACGTCAGGCTGCCTGGCCAGCTTTTCTTTACAAAACTTCCTGGGATATTTATCATGGCTGTAATTATAGTTAATTACAATATATTTTTAATCTATTGTTTATAATCTTAATGTTTTTATCCCTTTCTGATGAATAGCTGAGCAGGCCCCTGATGTCCACATCCTAAAATTCCCTAATGGAACTAAATTCCAGTATACTTGCTCAAGCTGAGTGTACAGTGGAGAGTCTTTTAAAAGTGGAGGGCTATTCCTACAAAAACTGAAAATCAAGGGAACTAAATCATTTTCTGACAGCAGTTTACAGATGTAAATAGCAGTGGAAATTTTAGAAGACGCTAAGACATTTCAAAACATTCCATTTTGAATATTAAACAGATTTTTGTCTTCTGAATTCTGAAGGTCACACTTTTTACCTGATTGTCGCCATCCTTAATCCTGTAGGAGAGTGAGGTCCACCTAATTCCTACTCTATCACTCTTACTGATCAAGAAAACAGCGCTCTCTTGTTAAATTCCCTTTGTTTATGTGTCTAGAACAAGTTTGTTGTTTCTTTGGTTGCAACTACTCCATCCTCCAACACTCCTATAAAACTCTGAGATTTTCTGTGTACCTTTAAAATTGATCCTATAGTATTTTATCCTTTAAATACTTTTAGAACTGGAGATATGGCTCAGTGGAAAACCCATTGACTAATTGCTCTTCTGGAAGACCTGAGTCCAATATCTAGCTCTACATGGTGGCTGTCTGTAAGTACAGTTTGAAGGAGATCTGGCATCCTCTTCTGGATTCTATAGGTACTACATACATTTGGTGCACAGAAATACATGCAGAAAAATGTTCATACAGGTCAAAAATCAAAATAATAAACAAAGTTATTTATCCATGTCTGTCTGTGTTTGCCACCTATGTTACATCTATGTGACAGTACCGTGTCACGGTGTAATCATCTTTTATTTTCTTCTATGGCAATTGGAGCTCTTCAAGATGGTGCTACATCCCAGGTCAGACTTTCTGGCCCCTGAGTTTTTCAATTAAAATAGGGATACAGAGCTAAGCAGAGGATTCTCAACAGAGGAATCACAAATGGCTAAAAAGCACTTAAAGAGAGCTACAAAGTCCTTAATTGTCTTAGAAATGAGAATCAAAATGACCTTTTACACTCCATTTTCACTCCTTAAAATGGCTAAGTCCAAAAACTCAATGATAGTGCTTGTTGGTTAGGATGCGGAGTACAGGAAACATTTCTCCATTGTTGCTAGGAGTCAAAACTTGTACAATCAATTTGGAAATCAATTTGGAGGTTTCTCAGAAAACTGAAGATAATTTTCCCTTAAGACCCAGCTATTCTACTCCTGGGTATATATTCAAGACCTACTATAACCTACTATACAACAGGGTCACTTGCTCAACTATCTTCATAACAGCTTTGTTCATAATAGCTAGAAACTGGAAACAACCCAGATACCCCTCAGACAGAATGAATAAAGAACATGTGGTACATCTACACAATGGAATACTATTCAGCTATGAAAAACTAAGACATCATGAATTTTACAGGCAAATGGCTGGAAAATGAGAATATCATCCTGAGTTAGGTAATCTAGAACCAAAAAGACATGCATTGTATGTACTCACTTATAAGTAGATATTAGCCATAAAATACAGGATACTCATGGTGCACTCTATAGATCCAAAGATGCTAAACAAGAGGAAGGCTCAAGAGAGAATGCTTAATTTTCACCTAGGAGAGGGACTAAAATAGTCATAGGAGGAAGATGAAGGGAGGAGACTGGGTAGGAGTGGGATGGGAAGAGGAATGTGGAAGGGGTTCAGTATAAGGTGTGAGGAGAGACAGGAGAGATGGCCAGAGAGCCAGGAGAATGAATGGGAATCTATAGCTGCCATGTGTGTGTGCATGTGTTCCTGGGTGTGTGTGTGTGTGTGTGTGTGTGTGTGTGTGTGTGTGTGTGTAGGGTGAAGGCATCTTGAGGATGTGCCAGAGATCTGGATTGGTGTGGGCTTCCAGAGTAAATAGTGGTGACATTAGCTGATGCTCATAGCACTGAGGATATGGAAGCTGAAGAGGCCATCTTCTGTAGCCAGGCAGGAACTCCAGTAGAAGGATAAGGGCACCAACCCACAAAAGGACACAAAACTTTTGACCCCAAATTTATCCTTCCTACAAGACATGCAGGGACAAAGATGGAGCAGAGACTGAGGGAATGGACAACCAATAATACGCCCAACTTAGGTCCCATCCCAAGGGCAAGTCCCTGACACTATGAATGATACTTTGCTATGCTTGGAGACAGAAGACTAGCTTAACTGTCCTCTGACAGGTTCCAACCAGCAGCTGACTAAAGAAGATTCAGAAACACACAGTCCAACGTTGGATGGTGCTCAGAGACTCTTATGGGAGAGTTTTGGGAATGATTGAGGGCCTGGAAGGGGGATAAAAACTACACAGGAATACCAACAGAGTCAACTAACCTAAACCTTTGGTGCCTCTCAGAGACTGAACTACCTACCAAAGAGCATACATGAAGTAGACCTAGGCCTCCACACATATGTAGCAGATTTGCAGTTTAGCCTTCTTTTCAGACCACAGAAGTCAAGTGGAACTATCCTCTTGTAGGAAGATGTTTCTGATGATGAACATCATGAATTTTTTTCTAATAGCTTTATAAAAAGCAATCTAGAGAATGGAAGAGAAATTCTCAACTCTGAACATCTACGCTCCAAATGAAAGGGCACCCACATTCATAGAAGAAACTTTACTAAAACTCAAAATACACATTCAACCCCACACAGTAATAGTGGGAGACTTCAACACTCCACTCTCACCAATGGACATGTCATTGAAACAGAAACTACACAGAGACACAGTAAAATTAAAAGAGGTTATGAACCAAATTGATTTAACAGATATATACAGAACATTTCACCCTAAAACAAAAGAATACACCTTCTTCTCAGCACCTCATGGTACCGTCTCCAAAATCGACCATATAATTGGTCAAAAAACAATCCTCCACTGATACAAAGAAGACTGAAATAATCCCATGTATCCTGTCAGATCACCATGGCCTAAGGCTGGTCTTCAAAAACAACAGAAAGCTCACATTCACATGGAAACTGAACAACTCTCTACTCAATGACAACTTGGTCAGAGAAGAAAGAAAGAAAGAAAAGACTCTCCAGCTGAAAAGCAACTTCAGCAAAGTGGCCAGATATAAAATTAACTCAAATAAATCAGTAGCCTTCCTTTGTACAAATGATAAACAGGCTGAGAAAGAAATTAGGGAAACAACTCTCTTCCCAATAGCCACAGATAATATAAAATATCTTGGTGTAGCTCTAACAGAAGAAGTGAAGGACCTGTATGACAATAACTTCAAGTCTCTCAAGAAAGAAATCCAAGAAGATCTCAGAAAATGGAGAGATCTCCCATGCTCGTGGATTGGCAGAATTAATATAGTAAAAATCACTATCCTATCAAAGAAAATCTACAGATTCAATGCAATCCCCATCAAAATTCCAACACAATTCTTCAAAGACATGGAAAAAGCAATTCTCAAATTCATCTGGAAAGGGAAAAAAAAAACCAGAAAAGTGAAAACAATTCTTAACAATAAAAGAAGAGCTGAAGGAATCACCATACCTGACTTCAAGCTTTACTACAGAGCAATAGTGATAAAAACTGCATGCTATTAGTACAAAGACAGACATGCTGATCAACGGAATAGAATTGAAGATGCAGAACTAAAATCACACACTTACAGACACTTGATCTTTGACAAAGATGCCAAAAATATACAAGGGGGGGGGGGGAAAGCATGTTCAATAATTGGTGCTAGTCTAACTGGCATCTGTATGTAGAAAAATAAAAATAGACACATATTTGTCCCCTTGTACAAAGCTCAAATCCAAGAGGATCAAGGACTTCACCATAAAACCAGATACTCTGAATCTAATAGAAGAAAAAGTGGGAAAGATACTTGAACTCATTGGCATGGGGAAATTTCCTAATTAGAACTCCAATGGCTCCTGCTCTAAGATCAAGAATTGATAAATGGGACCTCATAAAACTGGAAAGCTTCTGTAAGGCAAAGGACATAGTCAATAAGACAAATTATCAACCAACAGATTGGGAAAAAACCTTCACTAGCCCACATCCAATAGAGAGCTAATATCCAAAATGTATAAAGAACTCAAGAAGCTAACCACTTAAAAACCAAACAACCCAATCAAAAAATGGGGCATAAAACTAAACTGAGAATTCACAGCAGAGGAATCTTGAATGGCTGAGAAGCACCTAAAGCAATGGTCATAGTCCTTAGTGATCAGATTAGCAAATCAAAATGGCCCTGAGATTCCCACCAATCAGAATGCCTAAGATCAAAACCTCAGGTGACAGCACATGTTGGCAAGGATGTGGAAAAAGAGGAACTTCTCCATTGCTGGGAGGTTTGCAAGCTAGTAAAAGCACTGTGGTAATCAATCTGGAGGTTCCTCAGAAAATTGGAAATAGATCTACGTGAAGACCCAGCAATTCCACTTTTGGGAATATAGCCAAAAGATGCCCCAACAGGCCACAGGGACAGGTGTTCCACTATGTTCATAGCAGCCTTGTTTGTGATAGCCAGAAGCTGGAAACAACCCAGATGTCCCATGACAGAAGAGTGGATATAGAAAATGTGGTTTGTCTACACAATGGAATAGTACTCAGCTATTATGAATGAGGACATCCTAAGTTTTGCAGGCAAATGGATGGAACTAGAAAATATCGTCCTGAGTGAGGTAACTCAGACCCAAAGGGACATGCATGATATGTGCTCACTAATAAGTGGATATTAACCGAAATTTTTAAAAAGTACAGAATACCCAAAAATATAAGCCACAAAACTGAAAAAGGTCAATAAGCTGAAGGGTCCAAGTGAGGATTCATCAGTCCCACTTGGGAGGGAAAACAAAGCAATCACAAGGAGGGAAGAAGGGGGGACCTGGGAGGGAAAGTGGACTAGGGTGGGGAAGAGGGGAACCTGATCTGGTATTGGGTGAGGGAAAAGGACTGAATACCTGAGGGCCAACAGAAAGAATGGAAACAGGCAACAGGAGGTAGGAGGCTGAGGGGACTCTCCAGAGTGCAACAGAGACCTGGGAGGTGAGAGTCACTCAGGACTCAAAGGGAGGGACCTTAGATGAAATGGTAGACAGTAGGGAAGGGAAACTTATAGAATCTACCTCCAGCAGAAAGACAGAGCATCAAGTAAGGGAGGGGGTTACCATCCCACAGTCAAAACTCTGACCCATAATTGTTCCTGACTGAAAGAACTGCAAGAATGGAAATGGAGAGAAGCCTGAAGAAAAGAAGGTCTAGCGACAGGCCCAAAGTGGGATTCAGCTCAAGAGGAGGTTCCAAGGCCCGACACTATTACTGAGCCTATGGAGTGCTCACAAAAAGGGACCTATCGTGACTGACCTCTGAAAGACCCAACTAGCAGCTGGAGAGTCAGATGCAAATATTTGACCCAACCAATGAACAGAAGCTGCTGACACCTGTGGTCGAATTAAGGGAAAGCTGGAAGAAGCTGAGGAGGAGGGCAAACCTGTAGGAGAACCAACAGT
>NW_021626448.1:0-1374 GCF_004785775.1 Grammomys surdaster
ATGGGCTGCTTGGCAGGAATATGACATTGGCCAAGGACAAGAAAGTAGGCTTCAGGCAAGAATCTGACATTAGGCTAGAACAAAGAAGTAATTTCAGGCAGGAATCTAAATATTAGACTAGATCAAGGAAGTAGGCTCCAGATGTGAAAATGACTTTGGGTTAGGATAGGGAAGATGACTCAGTTATTTTGTCATCCTGATAAGCCCTTAGAAGCAGTGAATCACAGGAATGTTCACAGAATTTTGTTTATTGCCTTGCTTGTTCTTTGATTATTTGTGTTTATTGTCTTGCTTGTTCCTTAACTATTTGCATCTATTGTATTGCTAGACCCTCAATCTAGAACTGACCTTAATACTTGCATGTAATTAAAATGGCATAAAAGCAAAAAGTGGAGGGGGTGGGATAGGGGTGTTCTAGTGAGGGGAACTGAGAAAAGGGATGACATCTGAAATGTAAATAAATAAAATATCCAATAAAAAAATACTCACATCCAAAAAAAAGACAATCAATGTACTGTACATACATACATACATACATATTTGAAAACTGCAAATACTTCAAAAACTCTGTAGCATATATTGTGTCATCATAACTGTTGAGGAGTTTGACTTGGAATCCCTCTCTGTTGTAACCCCTCACTATGTCTAGCATGCCTTTTACAGATAATGCAGGGTCACGCATTGCATTTCATCACCCCTCATACCATTTTAGTTTGTTTTAAACATTTAGTTTGTTTAAGACATGCTTCCTTTTTGTTGTTGACAGCACAGATCATACTGTAGCCTTGAAACAAGCAGAACATGTGAAAAATAACATCCTATAAGCCACCGCAGAGGGAATAGGTTTGTCATTCCTGCTTATACTCTCTTTAGATAGTTTGTGAACCTGATCAGTCCAGCAACTCCTGCAAAAAGATTATTTTTCACCATCTCCCAGCCTACAACTCCAGTGGAACCTCCCTGCTCTAGAAGAGGCCATACTGGTACCAAGAACCCCAGGTAAGACCCTGCCTACAGACCACCAACACTTGCCTCAGAGCTTTCCAGAATTCCCCGAATTCCCCAACAGTCCCCCCTTCCCGTGTCACCCAATTCTTGAAACCAAGGTATTCCATGGCAAAACCAAATTTAAACAATATCTTTCCACTAATACAGCCCTATGGAGGATAATAGAAGGAAAAGTCTAACATAAGGAGGGCAATCTACACCCAAGAAAAAGCAAGAAATAAATCTTTTCACAACAAACCCATAAGAAGAGAAATAATTCTACCTCTAACAACAAAAATAACAGGGAGCAACAATCATTGGTCCCTAATTCTCTCAACATCAATGGACTCAATTCCCCAATAAAAAGACATAGACTGACACAAGAAA
>NW_021626449.1:0-1374 GCF_004785775.1 Grammomys surdaster
ATGGGCTGCTTGGCAGGAATATGACATTGGCCAAGGACAAGAAAGTAGGCTTCAGGCAAGAATCTGACATTAGGCTAGAACAAAGAAGTAATTTCAGGCAGGAATCTAAATATTAGACTAGATCAAGGAAGTAGGCTCCAGATGTGAAAATGACTTTGGGTTAGGATAGGGAAGATGACTCAGTTATTTTGTCATCCTGATAAGCCCTTAGAAGCAGTGAATCACAGGAATGTTCACAGAATTTTGTTTATTGCCTTGCTTGTTCTTTGATTATTTGTGTTTATTGTCTTGCTTGTTCCTTAACTATTTGCATCTATTGTATTGCTAGACCCTCAATCTAGAACTGACCTTAATACTTGCATGTAATTAAAATGGCATAAAAGCAAAAAGTGGAGGGGGTGGGATAGGGGTGTTCTAGTGAGGGGAACTGAGAAAAGGGATGACATCTGAAATGTAAATAAATAAAATATCCAATAAAAAAATACTCACATCCAAAAAAAAGACAATCAATGTACTGTACATACATACATACATACATATTTGAAAACTGCAAATACTTCAAAAACTCTGTAGCATATATTGTGTCATCATAACTGTTGAGGAGTTTGACTTGGAATCCCTCTCTGTTGTAACCCCTCACTATGTCTAGCATGCCTTTTACAGATAATGCAGGGTCACGCATTGCATTTCATCACCCCTCATACCATTTTAGTTTGTTTTAAACATTTAGTTTGTTTAAGACATGCTTCCTTTTTGTTGTTGACAGCACAGATCATACTGTAGCCTTGAAACAAGCAGAACATGTGAAAAATAACATCCTATAAGCCACCGCAGAGGGAATAGGTTTGTCATTCCTGCTTATACTCTCTTTAGATAGTTTGTGAACCTGATCAGTCCAGCAACTCCTGCAAAAAGATTATTTTTCACCATCTCCCAGCCTACAACTCCAGTGGAACCTCCCTGCTCTAGAAGAGGCCATACTGGTACCAAGAACCCCAGGTAAGACCCTGCCTACAGACCACCAACACTTGCCTCAGAGCTTTCCAGAATTCCCCGAATTCCCCAACAGTCCCCCCTTCCCGTGTCACCCAATTCTTGAAACCAAGGTATTCCATGGCAAAACCAAATTTAAACAATATCTTTCCACTAATATAGCCCTATGGAGGATAATAGAAGGAAAAGTCTAACATAAGGAGGGCAATCTACACCCAAGAAAAAGCAAGAAATAAATCTTTCCACAACAAACCCATAAGAAGAGAAATAATTCTACCTCTAACAACAAAAATAACAGGGAGCAACAATCATTGGTCCCTAATTCTCTCAACATCAATGGACTCAATTCCCCAATAAAAAGACATAGACTGACACAAGAAA
>NW_021626450.1:0-6597 GCF_004785775.1 Grammomys surdaster
TGGATGTTGATCATTTGCCTAGTTGAGTCTTCAACCATAATAGAAGCGCTGTATGTAGTTACCCATTCTCTAGCATAGTTCATATTCCTAGAACAATGGCACATGTCATGTATGCATAGATATTGGATGATAGGGGAATGTGCGGACAGAGCCCTCAAATGTTAAGTCCAGTGCCAAGCAGCAGGCTGGTCTTTGCCTAACTCTCCTACCCTGCAGTTTCTCATTTGCCTGTGCTCTACTTCCCCGCATATAAGTCCTCATGATACAATAGTTAGAAAGTATCGCTTGAGCTAAATCCTCAGCAATGGGCCTCATGCTACGATGGTATTCATGAATATTTAGTGAGACAAGAATGTAATGTATATTATCTATGCATAAGAAATATCACTCGAGACAATTCACAAGCTCGTTAGTGCCCACTGAAAACTTGGTGTTTGCAAAGAAATATGTGAACTATATGCCAAAGCAATAGATAGTAAAAATGAGAGAGACAATCAAAGCTCCCTGGAGATAGAGTGAACAGAAAACAAGATTCCACTAAGACAATCAGATGAGTGAAACATATAAGGCTTTGTGTGTGGATACTTCAGAGTGAGAGTCACAGAGACAATTCAAAGAAGGCTGTGCATGTGAGCTAGGTCTAACAGTAACTCTTTATTACAATGGGTGTGATTTTAATGTGGCTTCACAAAGTATATGCAGGGGGAAAACAGGATCACAATAGGAGATAGTGTTCTTACTGCAGCTTTTCACTGGCTCTTTGCCGGCCAGACCTTTCTTCTTCAAGTTCACTTGAATGAGCTACATTCATTTTCCTACCCGGGCTTTTGATGTTCTTTGCCTGGAACATACTCTTTTGTCTCTTTTCCCTGATTCACACAAGTTTCCTTTAAGTTCTCCTTAGAAAGGTTACTCCTTCAAAAATAAATTTCCTTATCTACTCTATTCCTCCCACACCAACAGCCACTGACGTCAGGCTGCCTGGCCAGCTTTTCTTTACAAAACTTCCTGGGATATTTATCATGGCTGTAATTATAGTTAATTACAATATATTTTTAATCTATTGTTTATAATCTTAATGTTTTTATCCCTTTCTGATGAATAGCTGAGCAGGCCCCTGATGTCCACATCCTAAAATTCCCTAATGGAACTAAATTCCAGTATACTTGCTCAAGCTGAGTGTACAGTGGAGAGTCTTTTAAAAGTGGAGGGCTATTCCTACAAAAACTGAAAATCAAGGGAACTAAATCATTTTCTGACAGCAGTTTACAGATGTAAATAGCAGTGGAAATTTTAGAAGACGCTAAGACATTTCAAAACATTCCATTTTGAATATTAAACAGATTTTTGTCTTCTGAATTCTGAAGGTCACACTTTTTACCTGATTGTCGCCATCCTTAATCCTGTAGGAGAGTGAGGTCCACCTAATTCCTACTCTATCACTCTTACTGATCAAGAAAACAGCGCTCTCTTGTTAAATTCCCTTTGTTTATGTGTCTAGAACAAGTTTGTTGTTTCTTTGGTTGCAACTACTCCATCCTCCAACACTCCTATAAAACTCTGAGATTTTCTGTGTACCTTTAAAATTGATCCTATAGTATTTTATCCTTTAAATACTTTTAGAACTGGAGATATGGCTCAGTGGAAAACCCACTGACTAATTGCTCTTCTGGAAGACCTGAGTCCAATATCTAGCTCTACATGGTGGCTGTCTGTAAGTACAGTTTGAAGGAGATCTGGCATCCTCTTCTGGATTCTATAGGTACTACATACATTTGGTGCACAGAAATACATGCAGAAAAATGTTCATACAGGTCAAAAATCAAAATAATAAACAAAGTTATTTATCCATGTCTGTCTGTGTTTGCCACCTATGTTACATCTATGTGACAGTACCGTGTCACGGTGTAATCATCTTTTATTTTCTTCTATGGCAATTGGAGCTCTTCAAGATGGTGCTACATCCCAGGTCAGACTTTCTGGCCCCTGAGTTTTTCAATTAAAATAGGGATACAGAGCTAAGCAGAGGATTCTCAACAGAGGAATCACAAATGGCTAAAAAGCACTTAAAGAGAGCTACAAAGTCCTTAATTGTCTTAGAAATGAGAATCAAAATGACCTTTTACACTCCATTTTCACTCCTTAAAATGGCTAAGTCCAAAAACTCAATGATAGTGCTTGTTGGTTAGGATGCATAGTACAGGAAACATTTCTCCATTGTTGCTAGGAGTCAAAACTTGTACAATCAATTTGGAAATCAATTTGGAGGTTTCTCAGAAAACTGAAGATAATTTTCCCTTAAGACCCAGCTATTCTACTCCTGGGTATATATTCAAGACCTACTATAACCTACTATACAACAGGGTCACTTGCTCAACTATCTTCATAACAGCTTTGTTCATAATAGCTAGAAACTGGAAACAACCCAGATACCCCTCAGACAGAATGAATAAAGAACATGTGGTACATCTACACAATGGAATACTATTCAGCTATGAAAAACTAAGACATCATGAATTTTACAGGCAAATGGCTGGAAAATGAGAATATCATCCTGAGTTAGGTAATCTAGAACCAAAAAGACATGCATTGTATGTACTCACTTATAAGTAGATATTAGCCATAAAATACAGGATACTCATGGTGCACTCTATAGATCCAAAGATGCTAAACAAGAGGAAGGCTCAAGAGAGAATGCTTAATTTTCACCTAGGAGAGGGAATAAAATAGTCATAGGAGGAAGATGAAGGGAGGAGACTGGGTAGGAGTGGGATGGGAAGAGGAATGTGGAAGGGGTTCAGTATAAGGTGTGAGGAGAGACAGGAGAGATGGCCAGAGAGCCAGGAGAATGAATGGGAATCTATAGCTGCCATGTGTGTGTGCATGTGTTCCTGGGTGTGTGTGTGTGTGTGTGTGTGTGTGTGTGTGTGTGTGTGTGTAGGGTGAAGGCATCTTGAGGATGTGCCAGAGATCTGGATTGGTGTGGGCTTCCAGAGTAAATAGTGGTGACATTAGCTGATGCTCATAGCACTGAGGATATGGAAGCTGAAGAGGCCATCTTCTGTAGCCAGGCAGGAACTCCAGTAGAAGGATAAGGGCACCAACCCACAAAAGGACACAAAACTTTTGACCCCAAATTTATCCTTCCTACAAGACATGCAGGGACAAAGATGGAGCAGAGACTGAGGGAATGGACAACCAATAATACGCCCAACTTAGGTCCCATCCCAAGGGCAAGTCCCTGACACTATGAATGATACTTTGCTATGCTTGGAGACAGAAGACTAGCTTAACTGTCCTCTGACAGGTTCCAACCAGCAGCTGACTAAAGAAGATTCAGAAACACACAGTCCAACGTTGGATGGTGCTCAGAGACTCTTATGGGAGAGTTTTGGGAATGATTGAGGGCCTGGAAGGGGGATAAAAACTACACAGGAATACCAACAGAGTCAACTAACCTAAACCTTTGGTGCCTCTCAGAGACTGAACTACCTACCAAAGAGCATACATGAAGTAGACCTAGGCCTCCACACATATGTAGCAGATTTGCAGTTTAGCCTTCTTTTCAGACCACAGAAGTCAAGTGGAACTATCCTCTTGTAGGAAGATGTTTCTGATGATGAACATCATGAATTTTTTTCTAATAGCTTTATAAAAAGCAATCTAGAGAATGGAAGAGAAATTCTCAACTCTGAACATCTACGCTCCAAATGAAAGGGCACCCACATTCATAGAAGAAACTTTACTAAAACTCAAAATACACATTCAACCCCACACAGTAATAGTGGGAGACTTCAACACTCCACTCTCACCAATGGACATGTCATTGAAACAGAAACTACACAGAGACACAGTAAAATTAAAAGAGGTTATGAACCAAATTGATTTAACAGATATATACAGAACATTTCACCCTAAAACAAAAGAATACACCTTCTTCTCAGCACCTCATGGTACCGTCTCCAAAATCGACCATATAATTGGTCAAAAAACAATCCTCCACTGATACAAAGAAGACTGAAATAATCCCATGTATCCTGTCAGATCACCATGGCCTAAGGCTGGTCTTCAAAAACAACAGAAAGCTCACATTCACATGGAAACTGAACAACTCTCTACTCAATGACAACTTGGTCAGAGAAGAAAGAAAGAAAGAAAAGACTCTCCAGCTGAAAAGCAACTTCAGCAAAGTGGCCAGATATAAAATTAACTCAAATAAATCAGTAGCCTTCCTTTGTACAAATGATAAACAGGCTGAGAAAGAAATTAGGGAAACAACTCTCTTCCCAATAGCCACAGATAATATAAAATATCTTGGTGTAGCTCTAACAGAAGAAGTGAAGGACCTGTATGACAATAACTTCAAGTCTCTCAAGAAAGAAATCCAAGAAGATCTCAGAAAATGGAGAGATCTCCCATGCTCGTGGATTGGCAGAATTAATATAGTAAAAATCACTATCCTATCAAAGAAAATCTACAGATTCAATGCAATCCCCATCAAAATTCCAACACAATTCTTCAAAGACATGGAAAAAGCAATTCTCAAATTCATCTGGAAAGGGAAAAAAAAAACCAGAAAAGTGAAAACAATTCTTAACAATAAAAGAAGAGCTGAAGGAATCACCATACCTGACTTCAAGCTTTACTACAGAGCAATAGTGATAAAAACTGCATGCTATTAGTACAAAGACAGACATGCTGATCAACGGAATAGAATTGAAGATGCAGAACTAAAATCACACACTTACAGACACTTGATCTTTGACAAAGATGCCAAAAATATACAAGGGGGGGGGGGGAAAGCATGTTCAATAATTGGTGCTAGTCTAACTGGCATCTGTATGTAGAAAAATAAAAATAGACACATATTTGTCCCCTTGTACAAAGCTCAAATCCAAGAGGATCAAGGACTTCACCATAAAACCAGATACTCTGAATCTAATAGAAGAAAAAGTGGGAAAGATACTTGAACTCATTGGCATGGGGAAATTTCCTAATTAGAACTCCAATGGCTCCTGCTCTAAGATCAAGAATTGATAAATGGGACCTCATAAAACTGGAAAGCTTCTGTAAGGCAAAGGACATAGTCAATAAGACAAATCAGCAACCTACAGATTGGGAAAAAACCTTCACTAGCCCACATCCAATAGAGAGCTAATATCCAAAATGTATAAAGAACTCAAGAAGCTAACCACTTAAAAACCAAACAACCCAATCAAAAAATGGGGCATAAAACTAAACTGAGAATTCACAGCAGAGGAATCTTGAATGGCTGAGAAGCACCTAAAGCAATGGTCATAGTCCTTAGTGATCAGATTAGCAAATCAAAATGGCCCTGAGATTCCCACCAATCAGAATGCCTAAGATCAAAACCTCAGGTGACAGCACATGTTGGCAAGGATGTGGAAAAAGAGGAACTTCTCCATTGCTGGGAGGTTTGCAAGCTAGTAAAAGCACTGTGGTAATCAATCTGGAGGTTCCTCAGAAAATTGGAAATAGATCTACGTGAAGACCCAGCAATTCCACTTTTGGGAATATAGCCAAAAGATGCCCCAACAGGCCACAGGGACAGGTGTTCCACTATGTTCATAGCAGCCTTGTTTGTGATAGCCAGAAGCTGGAAACAACCCAGATGTCCCATGACAGAAGAGTGGATATAGAAAATGTGGTTTGTCTACACAATGGAATAGTACTCAGCTATTACGAATGAGGACATCCTAAGTTTTGCAGGCAAATGGATGGAACTAGAAAATATCGTCCTGAGTGAGGTAACTCAGACCCAAAGGGACATGCATGATATGTGCTCACTAATAAGTGGATATTAACCGAAATTTTTAAAAAGTACAGAATACCCAAAAATATAAGCCACAAAACTGAAAAAGGTCAATAAGCTGAAGGGTCCAAGTGAGGATTCATCAGTCCCACTTGGGAGGGAAAACAAAGCAATCACAAGGAGGGAAGAAGGGGGGACTTGGGAGGGAAAGTGGACTAGGGTGGGGAAGAGGGGAACCTGATCTGGTATTGGGTGAGGGAAAAGGACTGAATACCTGAGGGCCAACAGAAAGAATGGAAACATGTAACAGGAGGTAGGAGGCTGAGGGGACTCTCCAGAGTGCAACAGAGACCTGGGAGGTGAGAGTCACTCAGGACTCAAAGGGAGGGACCTTAGATGAAATGGTAGACAGTAGGGAAGGGAAACTTACAGAACCTACCTCCAGCAGAAAGACAGAGCATCAAGTAAGGGAGGGGGTTACCATCCCACAGTCAAAACTGTGACCCATAATTGTTCCTGACTGAAAGAACTGCAAGAATGGAAATGGAGAGAAGCCTGAAGAAAAGAAGGTCCAGCGACAGGCCCAAAGTGGGATTCAGCTCAAGAGGAGGTTCCAAGGCCCGACACTATTACTGAGCCTATGGAGTGCTCACAAAAAGGGACCTATCGTGACTGACCTCTGAAAGACCCAACTAGCAGCTGGAAGAGTCAGATGCAAATATTTGACCCAACCAATGAACAGAAGCTGCTGACACCTGTGGTCGAATTAAGGGAAAGCTGGAAGAAGCTGAGGAGGAGGGCAAACCTGTAGGAGAACCAACAGT
>NW_021626451.1:0-1095 GCF_004785775.1 Grammomys surdaster
GGACCTCCAAGATCTCTCAAACACTGGACCACCAACCAGGCAGTATATACCAACTGATAAGAGGCCCCCCAACACATGTAGAGCAGAGGACTGCCAGGTCTGGGTTTAGTCAGAGAAGATGCACCTAATCCTCAAGAGACTGAAGGTCGAAAGTAGTTTAGAGGTCTAATGGGGTGGGGGTGAAGGGTGGGGACATGCTTGTGGAGGCAGGGTGGCTGGGAATAGGTATGGGATGTGGAACAGTTGGAGGGTGGACCGGTGGAGGGGAATAAAATCTGGAGTGTAAAAATAAATAAATAAACAAATAAATAAAATATTTTTTAAAAGAAAGAAAATATTCAAATATACATATTCCATGATGGGTAAGGAAGGCATTCTTGTCAGAACGACCTAAGACAGGCTCAGTCTTGTTTATGAAATAAAAAGGGGAAGAGGCAAAGAGCCTTTGGGGCTGCTTGGCAAGAATCTGACATAGGCCCAAGACAAGGAAATGGGCTGCTTGGCAGGAATATGACATTGGCCAAGGTCAAGAAAGTAGACTTCAGGCAAGAATCTGACATTAGGCTAGAACAAAGAAGTAATTTCAGGCAGGAATCTAAATATTAGACTAGAACAAGGAAGTAGGCTTCAGATGTGAAAATGACTTTGGGCTAGGACAGGGAAGTTGGCTCAGGTATTTTGGTCATCCTGATAAGCCCTGAGAAGCAGTGAATCACAGGAATGTTCACAGAATTTTGTTTATTGCCTTGCTTGTTCTTTGATTATTTGTGTTTATTGTCTTGCTTGTTCCTTAACTCTTTGCATCTATTGTATTGCTAGACCCTCAATCTAGAACTGACCTTAATACTTGCATGTAATTAAAATGGCATAAAAGCAAAAAGAGGAGGGGGGTGGGATAGGGGTGTTCTAGTGAGGGGAACTGAGAAAAGAGATGATATCTGAAATGTAAATAAGTAAAATATCCAATAAAAAATACTCACATCCAAAAAAAAGACAATCAATGTACTGTACATACATACATACATACATATTTGAAAACTGCAAATATTTCAAAAACTCTGTAGCATATATTGTGTCATCATAACTGTTGAGGAG
>NW_021626452.1:0-7599 GCF_004785775.1 Grammomys surdaster
GAGAAACTGAATCCTGAGTCATCCAGGAGCCACTGCACTCAGAGCAGCTGGAGCCACTGCACTCAGAGCAGCTGAAACTGAATCCTGAGTCATCGAGGACCCACTGCACTCAGAGCAGAAGGATTTCCAGATCCAAGAGGTGGCCTGAGTCCCAGGAGTTATTCCACCCAGGAGATTAGGAGCATAAGACCACAGAGACCTCTGGACTCTGAGGAGCTCTGCAATAAGCAAGATAACTGGAAATACAGACTCCAGTTTTACACAGTGAGGGCAGGTACCACTAGAGTTAACCAGATGGCGAAAGGCAAGCGCAAGAACATAAGCAACGGAAACCAAAGTTTCTTGGCATCATCAGTGCCCAGTTCTCCCAATATAGCAAGCCCTGAACACCCCTTCACACCTGAAAAGCAGGATTCAGAATTAAAATCACTTCTCATGATGATGATAGAGGATTATAAGAAGGAATTAAGTAAATCCCTTAAAGAAATACAGGAGAGTACAAGTAAACAGATAGAAGCCCTTAAAGAGGAATCACAGAAATCCCTTAAAGAAATGCAAGAAAACACAAAGAAGGAATTAAACAAAAACATTCAGGATCTGAAACTAGAAATAGAAACAATAAAGAAAGTTCAAAGGGAGACAACCATGGAGATAGAAAACCTAACAAAGAGATCAGGAGTCATAGACGCAAGCATCACCAACCAAATACAAGAGATAGAAGAGAGAATCTCAAATGCAGAAGATACGGTGGAAAATATTGACACAGTTGTCAAAGAAAATGCAAAACGCAAAAAACTCCTAACTCAAAACATCCAGGAAATCCAGGACACAATGAGAAGACCAAACCTAAGGATAATAGGTATAGATGAGAATGAAGATTCCCAACTTAAAGGGCCAGTAAATATCTTCAACAAAATCATTGAGGAAAATTTCCCTAACCTAAAGAACAAGATGCCCATAAACATACAAGAAGCCTACAGAACACCAAATAGACTAGACCAGAAAAGAAATACCTCCCGTCACATAATAATCAAAACATCAGATGCACAAAACAAAGAAAAAATACTAAAAGCAGTAAGGGAAAAAGGTCAAGTAACATATAAAGGCAGACCTATAAGAATTACACCAGACTTCTCACCAGAGACTATAAAAGCCAGAAGAGCCTGGACTGACATCATACAGACCCTAAGAGAACACAATTGCCAGCCCAGATTACTATACCCAGCAAAACTCTCAATCAATATAGATGGTGAAACCAAGATATTCCATGACAAAACCAAATTTGCACAGTATCTTCTCACAAACCCAGCACTTCAAAGGATAATTGATGGAAAATGCCAACACAAGAAGGGAAACTACAACCTAGAAAAAGCAAGGAAGTAATCTTCCAACAACCCCAAAAGAAGATAACTATACAAACATAATTCTACCTCTAATAACAAAAATAACAGGAAGCCACAATCATTTTTCCTTAATATCTCTTAACATCAATGGTCTCAATTCCCCAATAAAAAGACGCAGACTATCAGACTGGATACACAAACAAGACCCAGAATTTTGCTGCATACAGGAAACGTACATCAGTGACAAAGACAGACACTACCTCAGAATAAAAGGGTGGAAAACAATTTTCCAAGCCAATGGTCCCAAGAAACAAGCAGGAGTAGCCATTCTAATATCAAATAAAATCAACTTTCATCCAAAATTAATCAAAAAAGATAAGGAAGGACACTTCATACTCATCAAAGGAAAAATCTACCAACGTGAACTCTCAATTCTGAACATCTATGCTCCAAATGCAAGGGCACCTACATACATAAAAGAAACTCTACTAAATCTCAAAACACACATTACACCTCACACAATAATAGTGGGGGATTTCAACACCCCACTCTCAGCAATGGACAGATCATGGAAACAGAAACTAAACCGAGACACTTTGACATTAACAGAAGTTATGAACCGAATGGACTTAACAGACATCTATAGAACATTTCATCCTAAAACAAAAGAATATACCTTTTTCTTAGCACCTCATGGTACCTTCTCCAAAATAGACCATATAATTGGTCACAAAACAACCCTCTACAGATACAAAAAGATTGAAATAATCCCTTGCATCTTATCAGATCACCACGGAATAAGACTGGTCTTTAATTATGACAAAACCAATGGAAAACCCACGTGCACATGGAAACTGAACAACTCTCTACTCAATGATGACTTGGTCAAGGAAGAAATAAAGAAAGAAATAAAAGACTTTTTAGAATTCAATGAAAATGAGGACACATCATACCAAAACTTGTGGGACTCCATGAAGGCAGTGCTAAGAGGAAAACTCATAGCTCTAAGTGCCTACAAAAAGAAACTGGAAAGAGCACACACTAACAACTTGACTGCACAACTAAAAGCTCTAGAACAAAAAGAAGCAAATACACCCAGGAGGAGTAGAAGGCAGGAAATAATCAAACTCAGGGCTGAAATCAACCAAATAGAAACAGAAAGAACAATACAAAATATCAATAAAACCAGGAGCTGGTTCTTTGAGAAAATCAACAAGATAGATAAACCATTAGCCAGATTAACCAGAGGGCACAGAGACAGTATCCAAATTAATAAAATCAGAACTGAAAAGGGAGACATAACAACAGAAACTGGAGAAATTCGAAAAATCATCAGATCCTACTAAAAAGGCCTATACTCAACAAAACTGGAAAACCTGGATGAAATGGACAATTTCCTAGACAGATACCAGGTAGCAAAGTTAAACCAGGAGCAGATAAACCATCTGAATAGTCCCATAACCCCTCAGGAAATAGCAGCAGTCATTAAAAGTCTCCCCACTAAAAAAAGCCCAGGACCAGATGGTTTTAGTGCTGAATTCTATCAGACCTTCAAGGAAGACCTAATACCAATTCTCTTCAAACTACTCCACAAAATAGAAACAGAAGGAACACTACCCAATTCTTTCTATGAAGCTACAATTACACTCATACCCAAACCCCACAAGGACCCAACAAAGAAAGAGAACTTCAGACCAATCTCCCTTATGAATATCGATGCAAAAATACTAAATAAATTTCTAGCAAACCGAATCCAAGACCACATCAAAACAATCATCCATCATGATCAAGTAGGTTTTATCCCAGGAATGCAGGAATGGTTCAATATTTGGAAATCCATCAATGTAATCCACTATATAAACAAACTCAAAGAAAAAAACCACATGATCATATCAGTAAATGCTGAGAAAGCATTTGACAAAATTCAACACCCCTTCATGATAAAAGTCATGGAAAGATCAGGAATTCAAGGTCCATACCTAAACATAGTAAAAGCAATATACAGCAAACCAGTAGCCAGCATCAAACTAAATGGAGAGAAACTTGAAGCAATCCCACTAAAATCAGGGACTAGACAAGGCTGCCCACTCTCCCCCTACCTATTCAATATAGTACTGGAAGTCCTAGCCAGAGCAATCAGACAACAAAAAGAAGTCAAAGGGATACAAATAGGAAAGGAAGAAGTCAAAATATCGCTATTAGCAGATGATATGATAGTATACTTAAGTGACCCCCAAACTTCTGCCAGAGAACTCCTAAACCTGATAAACAACTTCAGCAAAGTGGCTGGTTATAAAATCAACTCAAACAAATCAGTAGCCTTCCTCTACATGAAAGATAAACAGACTGAAAAAGAAATTAGGGAAATGACACCCTTCACAATAGTCGCAAATAATATAAAATACCTTGGTGTGAATCTAACCAAGCAAGTGAAAGACCTGTATGACAAGAACTTCAAGTCTCTGAAGAAAGAAATCGAAGAAGATCTCAGAAGATGGAAAGATATCCCATGCTCATGGATTGGCAGGATTAATATAATACAAATGGCCATCTTGCCAAAAGCAATCTACAGATTCAATGCAATCCCCATTAAAATCCCAACTCAATTCTTCACAGAGTTAGAAAAGGAAATTCTCAAATTCATATGGAATAACAAAAAACCCAGGATAGCGAAAACTATTCTCAACAATAAAAGAACTTCGGGAGGAATCACCATCCCTGACCTCAAGCTGTACTACAGAGCAATAGTGATAAAAACTACCTGGTATTGGTACAGAGACAGGCAGGAAGATCAATGGAATAGAATTGAAGACCCAGAAATGAACCCACACTCCTATGGTCACTTGATCTTTGACAAAGGAGCCAAAACTGTCCAGTGGGAAAAGGACAGCATTTTCAACAAATGGTGCTGGTTCAACTGGAGGACAACATGTAGAAGAATGAAAACTGATCCATTCTTATCCCCTTGTACAAAGCTCAAGTCTAAGTAGATAAAGGACCTCCACATAAAACCAGATACACTGAAACTAATAGAAGAGACGGTGGGGAAGAGCCTCGAATACTTGGGCACAGGGGAAAAGTTTCTGAACAGAACTCCAATGGCATATGCTCTAAGATCAAGAATTGACAAATGGGACTTCATAAAATTGCAAAGTTTCTGTAAGGCAAAGGACACTGTCAATAGGACAAAATGACAACCAACAAATTGGGAAAAGATCTTTACCAATCCTACATCTGATAGAGGGCTGATATCCAATATATACAAAGAACTCAAGAAGTTAGACTCCAGACAACCAAATTACCCTATTAAAAAAATGGGGTATAGAGCTTAACAAAGAATTTTCAATGGAAGAAACTCAAATGGCCCAGAAGCACCTAAAGAAATGTTCAGTATCCTTAGTCGTCAGGGAAATGTAAATCAAAACAACCCTGAGATTCCATCTCACACCAGTCAGAATGGCTAAGATTAAAAACTCAGGTGATAGTAGATGCTGGTGAGGGTGTGGAGAAAGAGGAACACTCCTCCATTGTTGGTGGGACTGCAACATGGTGCAACCACTTTGGAAATCAGTCTGGCGGTTCCTAAGAAAATTGGACATAGCATTACCTGAGGATCCAGCTATACCACTCCTAGGCATATACCCAGAAGATGCTCGAACATATAACAAGGACATATGCTCAACTATGTTCATAGCAGCCTTATTTATAATAGCCAGGAGCTGGAAAGAACCCAGATGTGCTTCAACTGAGGAATGGATTCAAAAAATGTGGTATATTTACACAATGGAGTATTACTCAGCTATTAAAAACAATGAATTCGAGAGGTTCCTAGGTAAATGGATGGAACTAGAAATTATCATCCTGAGTGAGGTAAGCCAATCACAAAAGAACACACATGGTATTCACTCACTGATGATTGGATATTAGCCCAGAACCTTGAAATACCCAAGATTCAGCTCACAGACCACATGAAGCTTATGAAGAAGGAAGACCAAGTTGGGGTGCTTCTGTCCTTCCTAGAAGGAGTAACAAAATACTCAAGGGAGCAAATATGGAGACAAAGCATGGGACAGAAACTGAAGGACGGGCCTTCTGGAGACCTTTCCACCTGGGTATCCATTCCATGTGCAGTGACCAAAGTTAGACGCTGAGGTGGATGCCAAGAAGTTTATGCTGACAGGACCCTGATATAGCTGTCTCCTTAGAGGTCTGTCGGAGCCTGAAATATACAGAGGAGGGTGCTCACAGCTAACCATTGAACTGATAATGGGGTCCTCAATGGAGGAGTTAGAGAGAAGACTGAAGGAACTGAAAGGGTTTGTGGCCCCATGAGGAGAGCAACAATACCAACCAACCATAGCTCCCAGAGTCTAAACCACCAGCCTGGGAGCACTTAGGGAGGGATCCATGGCTCCAGCTGTATATGTAGGGGAGGATAGCCTTGTCGGGCATAGGTAGGAGAGGAGGCCCTTGGTCTAGTGAAGGCTGGATGCCCCAGTGTGGGGGAATTTGTGGGTGGGGATGTGTGAGTGAGTGCGTGCGGGTACATCCTCATAGAAGCAGAAGGAGGGGGAATGGGTTAGGGGGTTTCTGGGTCGAGGGGAAATGGGCAAAGTAGATAACACCAGAAATGTAAATAAAATATCCAATAAAAAAGAAAGTCATAAATAAAAAATATGGCTTAAAATGGAAAAAGAATATATATATATTTAGGAATATATATGTATACATTACATACACACATATAAGTATGTAACAACAATTAATGAAAAAAGAGACCATGTGTTAGCATTCTGTCTAAACTCCTCCTCCACAGTTACCTGGCAACAGCCAGGTATGCCTGGCCCACTATAAAAGGGGCTGCTTGTCCCCTCCTTTCTCTCTTGATCTCTTGTTCTCTTGCCTTTTTCTTTTCCCTGTCCCCTCACCTCTTCCCCCTTCCCTTCCCTCTCTCTCCACGTGCTCATGGCTGGCCTCTACTTCTCTACTCTCTCCCTCTCTCTGCCTCTATTACCCTCTCAACTCTCCTCCCCATGCCCTGAATAAACTCTATTCTATATTATACCATCATGTGGCTGGTCCTCCCCTTCCTCCCTGTCCTCCCCTTGTTCTCTGTCCTCCTCTCCTTCCCTGTCCTCCCCTCCATCTCTGTCCTCCCCTCCCTCCCTGTCCTCCCCTCCCTCCCTGTCCTCCCCTCCATCCCTGCCCTCTCCTCCATCCCTGTCCTCCCCTCCCTCCCTGTCCTACCCTCCCCCATCCTCCCCTCCGTCCCTGTCCTCCCCTCCCTCCCTGTCCTCCTTTCCATCCCTGTCTTCCTCTCCCTCCCTGTCCTCCCCCCATCCCTGTCCTCTCCTCCATCCCTGTCCTCCCCTCCCTCCATGTCCTCCCCCATCCCTGTCCTCCCCTCCCTCCCTGTCCTCCCCTCCCTCCCTGTTCTCCCCTCCATCCCCGTCCTCCCCTCCATCCCTGATTTAAGATGCTACCCATGAGCCAAACCCCCAAAAGTACAAACCACACGAAAGACACATTATGAAAGTATGCACTCTTTATTGTTAGTAGCAGAAGATGAAGAAAAAACCCTGAAAGGGTAAAATGTGGTTAAGTTGGAATAATTCAAGGAACTAACTGAGAGCTTTAGTTCAGAGTGGAGAAAAAGCTAAATCCCCATCCCTGGCTCCTTCCTGGCTAGTTTACCTCACTTGGAATGAGAGCATGTAAAAGAACAGTTTATTCAAATTCACTAATGAAAGTATCTAAATAATAACTATTTCATGAATTACATGAAATATATCAAGACTGTTATCATATAGAATTTAGCATTACAACTTCCAGAACTTGTTAAAGCTAGCTCATCATCCTAGTGAAAAAAATTAAATTCTACCAAAACTAAATTATTCTTCAGTGTCCCCATAATGTGTACCAGTAACCTTTTCTTTCCTAATAATTAAACTTTTCTTTGCTTCCACTAGTGGGGTCTCACTGGTCTATGGGGCCCATGAGAATTAAGATGTTTCTTTTGGTTCTTGGATGGTATTATAATGAAGCAAGCAAATCTGTGGCACTGCAACATCTAAACACTACTTTAACCTATAAACTTAAAAGCCAAAAAGTAACAAACAACGGAAAGACAGCATTTTTGAGAAGTTCTATTTCTAAATATGTAGTGTTTTCAGGAAAAGAAAATTAAGAAAGAAACAAAGGAGAGGGGAAGGGTTTCATAACTTCTTCTTCTTCTTCTTCTTCTTCTTCTTCTTCT
>NW_021626453.1:0-6699 GCF_004785775.1 Grammomys surdaster
TCTTCTTCTTCTTCTTCTTCTTCTTCTTCTTCTTCTTCTTCTTCTTCGGAGAGTCATCCATCCCATCAGGAATAGCCATCAGGAATCCACCTCCTGCAAAATTGCAAAATTGAAATGCTATTAAGAAGAGATCTCAGCCTTAAAAAGTACAATATTCAAAACATCTCTTCTTTGTTCAAATAAATAAAGAGTATATATATATTTATAATTTTAGTTATTTAAACATAGTAACATCAACCTATATAAAGTGTCCTTTAACTTTCTTACTGAACAATATAATCAAGATAATTTTTGATAATAAGCAAACACTATAAAAGAAATACTTTTATGTGTTAACCTATCATGATAACAATTTAGTTAATTTGTACAAAGGCCTAACAGGTTATTTTGTCTGTAAAGCAAATTATTGTTGATGGGGATAGGGGTTGTTAGGAAACTGTTTTTTTTTTTTTTTTTGCTTACCTTTTGGAATCAGTGAGTTTGTCCTCCACACTCAGTTGGCATCCAAACTTTCTTGCATTTATAACAGATTTTGCGCCATGGAAAATTAGTGGCCTTACACTGTGTGCAGATCCAATTCACCCGAGAGTGTGAGCCGGACTGGGATTCAGAAGCTGCTTCCATTTGTGGCTTCTTGTCCTTTTTCTGCAGCTGAGGTTGCTGTTTCTTTGGGCTTTCTCTCACAGCTTGGCTCCAGCTCTTCCACACAGGGGTTGATGGGGTCTCCTCCATATCTTCTTCCTTGATTTGACTGCTACTGGAGGACAAGGAAGCTGGAACTGATGCTTGGGGACTAGCTTCACTTTGGCTATGGAGCTCACCTTGCTCAGGAAGGTGTAGTTCCTGGAGATCCTGAAGATCTACATCGCTGTCATATTCTTTTTCCACCTGCTGCTCCTCCTCTTCCTGTTCTTCCTCTTCTTTGTCTGCATCTTCTGCTGTGTCTGTTGTTTCTTCTGTTTCCCCTGGTGCTGCCTCTGCTGCTACTGCTGATGTTGCTTCTGGTTGTTCATTTTCTTCTTCATTATCATTTTCGACGTCCACTGGGCTAGCCATATCCTGGACTCCTTGTTGATCTTGCCCTTGAGTGTGGCTTCTGATGTCTCCCAAGGTATCTGTCTCCTGGCGCTTCTCTGAGTTTCCCTCCTGGCTGGAGTCTCTGGTGTTCTCTGCGGGTACAGCACGCTGGGCCGGAGGACCTTCAGTAGCTGTGTAGCATCTCTGGTCCCACAGATTAGCTGGTTCCTGGGAGCACGGTGCAGTAAAAGGACCAGGATACACAGGAGGCATCTGAACTGGAACTACAACACCTACTTCTGTTTCCATGACTGCTGAAGGTGAGAAGGGCATCAAGAATGGAGACCCCACTAGGAATGGTGGATGTGGTGGGAGCTGATATGGCACTGGGACTGGCACAGTTGGTTCCATGGCCGTGGGCCAGGGACTTGTGCTTCCTGGCATGTAAAATACATTCGTTGCAGCTGACATTTGTGCCTCGAAATACTGTCTGTCGTATGCACTCACTGCTCCCATAACTCTTGCATGATCTGGACTCAGGGGTACCACTGAAGCCCCAAGCTGTTGAGTTTGAATACCGGGCACTATATCATGAATCAGAGGAGCCATCTGGACTGATCTTTCAACATGGTGCAGCCTCCTGCGCAACAGATCACACTCTCTCATAGCCTGGTGTAGGGCGGCTTGAGTAGAAATCAATTGGTTGACCACCTCCTCTCGCTGTTGACGGAGCTGCGACAACTCTGAGACTGAGGCCCTGGGAGCCGAGGGGCGCTGGCCCAATGCATCTTGTGGCAACCCAACCATATAAGCCTGCTGCTCACGCTGCCTTGCTGCTATGCGCACACTCAGTGCCAGGGCACTCCAGGTACAGGCCCTTTTGAGAGAGCGTGGCACCTGAGGATCTATCAAAATGGCGCGAAGCTGGTCTTCTATCTCATTCCAGGGCCGCATGCGGAAAGCCATATAAAATTCAGGCCCACCTCCATTCATGAGGATTTCATTGTTAATAAATCTAATCACTTCACTATAGCGAAAGCCACTGGAGTGGTCGCCCAAGTCCATCGCCATGGTCAATGCGGCCTAGTCACGCTAGCGCGCCTGACAGAATTCTGCCGCTGTCTCTCAACTGTCACAGATAAAGGCTGTGCCACCAATCCCGTACCCCTCTTCCTACTGGCTCAGTCCTAAACAAGTTCTTGCCCAATCTCACAAAAGAACAAAGCCGATCCTCTCACCACCTCAGCCTCCTCCGGACGACGTCTAGGACCACAGGCGGTTGAAGACCTTAATGGCAACGAAGTGCCAATGGTAACTGATAAACGGTCAACTTGGAACATCATAACGTCATCAGCTTAAACGTCACAGAGAGCACGCCCCTCCCCTCGGCACAGCGCTACCTACAGGTGGCCGTTAGGGACAACAATGAACCACCAGCCACCGGCTTGGTTAACTTGAGCTTGGGAAAGAAAATAGCCAAGACAAAGCAAAGAATTCATAGCCACACATTAGAGTTGAATACGAATGCATAAGGGCTGCTTATAGTTCATCTATGACTCACAATCTCTTTTATTATGGTTTAGGTTTTACTGTTATGAGTCCATTGGTAGAGAGCTTGCCCTGGATTAGGTAGCAGAACGCTCTGGGTTTCATCTGAAGAGCAGTAAAAATAGTTGATACTTAGCATTCTTTTAAGCTAGCCTAGGTGACTGACATCTGCAATCCCAGCATTCTGGAGGTTTAGGCAAAAAGAATACAAAGGGTTCTAGGGTAGATTGAGCTACAGAGTGAGACCTTACGTTAAAAAAATTCACAAGGATAATTATAATTTGGGAATGAAGTAAGCCAATTTCAGGACAGACACTATTTTTCTGGGTTTTTTTTAGCCTCTCAGCCTCCCATATACCTCTCAGACCCCTATCTCTTTCAAATTCATGAGCACTTTTTTCATTTGTTTAAGCATATATATATATATATATATATATATATATATATATATATATAAATGTATATTTTATATCATATATTAATATTAATTATATATGACATATAATTGATTATCTATTAATTATACTTATTATAATTATATATTTTATACTATATAATTAATATTGATTATATATTTATTCCTAAATATAACATGCTCAGTCCATATATTGCTCTTTATATGAATGTTTTCAGATATGTAGTTTTAATTTTTTTCTAATTTTATCTGATTAGTAGTACTGTGTGCCTACGTCTGTGATGTGTAAGAGACCACGCCCATGGTGGTCAGAAGACAATTTTGTGGATCTGGTTCTCTCCTTCCACCTTTACATGAGTCCTCAAGCTCCGGGTCAGGCCATAGGCATGCACAGTGAGTGCCTTTATTTGGTGAGCCGGCTTTCCAGATGCACCTCAAATACATTAATAGCATGTTTTCTCAAATCTTTTGTGGGTCTTGACTTCTACATATCTGAGATCATATATGTACAGATGACATGAAAATAAAAGAAAAACTGGAGAACAAAGATAAAAAGAGAGGGGAAGTAAAGATTGTAAACAGGAGTAAAGAAGGAATATTCTCAAAGTACATTATATACCTTTATGAAAATGGCCTTACAATAATATTTTTGAAAAATTCACCTTTTACACTCTTTGTGTGTGCGCGCGTGTGTGTGTATGTTCAGACACTTGTCAGGTCAGGGGACAGCAACTTACTGTAGTCAGTTCTCTTTTGACCAAGTGAATCCTCAGGTCATCATCAGTCTTGGCCGCAACAGCTTTCTAAGCAAGCTCTTCAACACCATCTTAGACTCTTTAGTAAGTTACTACTCCAGTCCTTCCAAAATGACAGCCCTGACATCTGCAAATGTCCTTCCTCCTCCAGAGAAGGCTAACTCAGAATGTCTGTCATTAAAAAAAACTAGTAACTAAACCGTGAAACCTCTGACCTTTCATCGGTTACTCACTTCCACGAAGCCAAGAGTGGTGATGCACAGGTATTATCCCAACATATGGTTTTTCCCAGAGATGTTCCATGTGCTTCTGAGAAAAAATACCTGTTTGTTATAAATTACCTGTTAGGCCTATTTTTAAATAGTATTTTTAAAGCTACCATTTTTCTATTAACACCCCAAACAATCTTTCATTGCATCCTTAAATGTGAAATATTAGTCTCTAACTATTGTAAAACTGCTTAATATCCTTATAGTATATCTACTCATATGTAGTTGGGGACTTTTTGGTTAGGTTCCTCTATGCTTATAATAATTCATCTTTTGATACATTATTTTACATTATTTGGTATGACATTTCAATCTGGTTGCTTTAGATCCAGCTTCTTAAACTGTGGAATTTTTGGAATCATTCAGTCAAATGTGAGGATGAAAAAAATTGACAACAGTAAAAGGATTTTGAATGCAATGACAAAAAATTCAAAAACAAATCTATAATGAATCCAAAATGTTTCTGGAGTACTCATCTGTGTTGTACCTAAGCACACAACATGTACTCTGCAAAGCATGTGCTGTCACACCATAGAGCACCAATAAGTGATACCTGAATGACCTAGACTCAGGTTTGAGACTCCTTTATGCTTTGAATTTTATATGTTGTTCTTTTTTAAAGAAACATGCAAATTTTCTTTTCATATAAAACCATGATGACTTAACTGTTGAAAACTAAGAATTTTAATATCTGCTTAATATGCATCAAATTAATATATCACTGAATTATATTGTATTAGAATGTTTGCTTTTTAAAAATGTTTGAATTTCTGAATTTCATTTAAAAAGTTACTCCTCCTGTGAATTTTGGCTTGGGATTAGGATAGAATTTCCAATAACTTTTGAAATAGCCCTAAATATATTTCTCTCATTTTATACTATGTATTTATGTGAAATGGTAGCTTCAGCATTGATGGTTATAAAATAAAAAAATAGTAATTAACTCTGAAAGTGTTGAAGATGCTCTATATTCTGCAGGATCAACTAGTCAGACAAGATTTAATTCTTCATATAAAAATAATCAAGTACATCCATCTCATCACCATGTAAATTTGCATTCATCTTTAATAAATAATCAATTTATATATCTACCAAAGAAGTGTTTTATAATACATTTCTTTATGATTTATTATCAGTAGGTGTTTGATTTTTGTATACCTATTTTACATATCCATCCACCCAGGTTGTGAAAGAATTCTTCGGGAAAAAATGAATTGGTAACAGAAAAAGTTTAAGAAACCCTCCTCTAGATAAAGTCTTTTAACAGACTATCTGCTCCAATGGACTTAGGGAGTGAGTCCTGCAATCATGGCGGCTTTTGTGTTCGTAGCCTACCAACATATCTTTCCACACTCTGCCTGCAGTTATCCTTGGAAGATATTCCACATTCCTGGGATTTCTTTTTGAGAGAATATGTTTCAGCTAGTTTCACTCTCACAGTTTCTCACCTAATCTCCTCCTGCTCTCCTATAGGGACCTTTCCTTTGCACACATTGCCTGGCCTCCCCTGACTTCTTTTGAAGCATGGGTAGAGGGCCTCCAGGATCCTCTAACACTGAATTTTTTATACTTGCCAATCCACAATCACATGGATGAGGCCAAGATTGTTACCAACATAATCACTAGCCTTTCAAACTCAGCTGCAGTGGCCTCAAAGTGTTTGGGATGCTGTGGACATTGAAACAAATTCTGGTGTAACAACTTCCTTGGTATAACCAAGTATAACCTTAATTTATTTTGAAATAAATTCAGAGTTTATTTTACATCAAGTTTTCCCTGTTTTTTTTTTTGTAGGTAGTATAGCAGCTATCCTTATTTTTGGAGCTTTTTTATATGATGTTTCTATATTTGGTATGTCTGTTATTATTTACTCTTCTCTGAGTGGTATTGGCAATTGAGCCCTCAAGAACAGGCTGTTCATTAAGAACTTCCATATTAACCTGGAAGAGACATATTTCCTGACAGAAATAAATCTTTTTCTTCTTCCTTTTTATTTATTCATTAATCTTTTTTTTTACAGTTCAGTCTTTATCCCCCTCTTGGTCTGCCCTCTGACTGTTCTTCATCCCATACCTCCTCCTCCTCCATCTCCAAGAGGATGTCCCCATTCCCTTACCCCTAGCCCACTAGACTTCCCCACTCCCTTGAGCCTCAAGTCTCTCAAGGGTTAGGTGCATATTCTCTCACTGAGGCCAGACTAGGCAGTCCTTTGCTGTATATGTGTCAGGGGTCTCACATCAGCTAGTGTATGGTGCCTGGTTGGTGGCTCAGTCAGACACAAATGTTAAATACAAATAAAGTATGAAAAACAAGTCACATGAATCCTCTTAAGATTCACCACCCTCCAAGAAGCAAACGCAAACTTATTGAAGTAAGTAAAATATCAACAAATTCAAAAGTTTACATTAAAAAAAAAAAAATGATCCAAGAGAACCCAGATTCTGAATGACAAAACTTCCATGTTGGTCATAACTTCTAATGTTTGTATTGATGTAAATAAGGGGGGTTGAAAATGGTTATGAGATGAGAAAGGAGACTACTGGAGGGGAACAAAAGATGGTGAGGAAGTGGAAGAAGGACAGAAGGCCACCTGTGGCGTGAAGGCAGACATGTGTCTGCTGAGGTTGGGAGGGCATAAGAAAGAAAGAAGGATGGGAGAATGTGCAGTCACCAAAGGTAGATGCTGATGTGGAAG
>NW_021626454.1:0-3044 GCF_004785775.1 Grammomys surdaster
AGGATGGGAGAATGTGCAGTCACCAAAGGTAGATGCTGATGTGGAAGTCAGGAAGTGCATGCTGATAAGAGCCTGATATGGATATCTCCTCAGAGGTCTTCAAGAGTCTGACATACTCAGAGGCAGATGCTCACAACTAGCCATTGAACTGATAATGGGGTTCCCAATGGAGGAGTTAGAGTGAGGACTGAAGGAGCTGAAAGGGTTTGTGGCACCATGAGGAGAGCAACAATACCAACCAACCACAGCTCCCAGGGTCTAAACCACCAGCCTGGGAGCATTTATGGAGGGATCCAGGGCTTCAGCTGAATATGTAAGAGTGGAGGGCCCTGCTTGGCATAGGTGGAAGATGAGATCCTTGACCTCATGAAGCCTGGACTCCCCAGGGGGTGGGAATTTTGAGGGTGGGAAAGTGGGAGTGGGGGGGTAGATAGAGGTTACATCCATGGAGAAGAAGGAGGAGTTGTAAGGGGATAGGGGGTTCCCCAGGTGGGCGGGGGATGGGGTAAGGGGACAACATATGAAATGTAAATAAAATATCCAATAAAAAAAATTATAAAAAAAAAAAGAAGGATGGGAGAAACGAGGGGGAAGTTTTGTTTGGGAAATGCTAGACTGAAACCTAATTCTATGTAAACTAATATATTTTTAATTTATAAAAAGATTTAAATAAGCATGGATAAAATAAGGAGGTTAGATCAAGATACATTTTTTTGTTACTTGTTTTCAATATATATGTCTTTTGTTGTCCCCAAAGAGCCCAAATTGTACTTGTGATCAGAATCTTGTCTCTGGAGCTAGGAAACTGAGACCTCAGCCTGCTACATGGTTCCCTTCTCAAACACATAGATGCCATCCAAAAACTTCCTGATATCCTTGTTTTTAACTGTTGTAGCTTGCTGAATCAGAGCTGCTAAATTTGAAACAAGTTCAATATCATTTCCTTCAAGGATTAATTCATCCTTCTGGGCTTGAGAGACAGAACAAGCAATACCTGTCCTCATTCAAACCCTCTGGGTATATTTTTCACCCAAGAAATTTCTGATCTGAACCAAAGACCCATTCTCCTGAATAATGACGTTGATGGGGAAGTGAGCGTACACAGACCTCATCTTGTAACGGAAGCCCAGTGTAACACCCTTGATCATGTTCTGAAAATTACTGCAGATGGTTCTGACAGTGGCCTGTTCCTTTCTGTTACCCCACCATTTGTCAATCCTGTGCCTCTTTTTCTTTCCAAGGAGACTCAGCTGTACGTTGATGTGATTGAATCCCTTCCTCAGAGTTCCCCTGAGGCCCTTCACAATGACTGTATGTCCCTTCAGAGTGATGTCAACATTTTCTGGAATGTTGACAGTCTGATTGCTGAGAATGGTCTTCATTCTCGCAGTAGATGAGGCAAAAAGAGCCAAGATATAGATTTTTTTAAAAAGCAACTTAGGTAAGATACAAAGAGATACAGATTCTAAAGACAATAGAAATCTTAGAAGCAAAACCCAATGAAACAAAACCTCAGTGGAAATATCACCAACAAAATATACCAAGCGGAAAAAAACTGCAAGGGATGAAAAAAGTGAACATCTATTAGTTTGAGGCATTAATCTAAGTAAAAAGAAAAAAACTCAGACATGACCACAAATTTGAATAAATCTTAGACAGAACTATGATGGCAAATTTACAATCCTTTGGTATAAAAGGAATAACCAGTATACAAATATTAAAAGATAGAAAAATTATTCAAGGATAAATTGGCATGGTAGCTGAATGGGTAAAGTATGTGCTGCCAAGCCTGAAGAGGTGAGTTTAATCACTGGGACCACACGGTAGAAGGAGAGAACTGAGTCCTAAAAGTTGTCCTTTACCTCTACATGAATGCTATGGCATATACATGCCCATATACACATATGTACACACACACACACTAAATATATAAAGTAATTTTAGAAAGGAAATAATAGAAACATTGGGAAAGGCATAGGCATCCCACTACCGGAGACATTCAGAATCCCAATGGCCATGGTCAGAAAAGACTGTCTTCATATATTATACTTTTTTATACTAAAAGGATATTAAAGTATTTTTAAAATAGAAGCTATTAAAAAAAAAAGAGGACTTGCACTGAGATCTCCAATATCCATGTTAAATACAGGGGTGATAGTACACGTGTCTATAACCCCAGGGCTAGCAAGCCATCCCACTGAGTTCCAGGTTCAGTGAGAGACCCTGACCCAGGAATCTTGAAAGGAGCCATTGAGATGGCTCAGCATGCACAGGAACATGCTGCCAAGCCTGATGACATGTTTGATCTCCAGGCCCCACATGGTAAAAGGAGGGAACAGAATGGTGCGAATTGACCTCTGGCCTCCTCACACATACCATGGCACATGTATGCCTGTGGACATGTGTGTACATACACATGGATAGATGGATAGACAGACAGGTGAATAGATAGACAAACAAACACTAGGGAAAGGATAAAATCCTAAGTGAGCCCTTCTGCCCCTGCCTGGTCCTCCGGGCTGGAGCAGACACAGAGTCAGTCTGCTCCTGTCCTGTGGAGAAACTGAATCCTGAGTCATCCAGGAGCCACTGCACTCAGAGCAGCTGGTAAGAACTCCATCTCACTCCCTAAACCCCAGAGATAGATCGGGGAGCCAGGGACATCCAGGGCACAGCAGCTACCCAAACCCCGCCCCTCCGGAATTCCACTTCCCTTCTGCCCCTGCCTGCTCCTCCGGGCTGGAGCAGACACAGAGTCGGTCTGCTCCCGTCCTGTGGAGAAACTGAATCCTGAGTCATCCAGGAGCCACTGCACTCAGAGCAGCTGGTAAGAACTCCATCTCACTCCCTAAACCCCAGAGATAGATCGGGGAGCCAGGGACATCCAGGGCACAGCAGCTACCCAAACCCCGCCCCTCCGGAATTCCACTTCCCTTCTGCCCCTGCCTGGTCCTCTGGGCTGGAACAGACACAGAGTTGGTCTGCTCCTGTCCTGTGGAGAAACTGAATCCTGAGTCATCCAGGAGCCACTGCACTCAGAGCAG
>NW_021626455.1:0-6397 GCF_004785775.1 Grammomys surdaster
TCTGTCCCAGAATTCTCTGTGTAAATCAGACTGACCAGGAACTCACAGGTTCCCTGAGTGAACATGCCTGCCTCAGATCCATTTCGTTTTGAGAGGTTAAAATTTCAGGAAGACTGGGCAGTGGTGGCACACACCTTTAATCCCAGCACTTGGGAGGCAGAGACAGGAGGATTTCTGAGTTCGAGGCCACACTGGTCTACAGAGTGAATTCCAGGACAGCCAGGACTACACAGAGAAACCCTGTCGCAAAAAAACAAAAAAAAAAAAAAAAAAAGAAAGAAAGAAAGAAAGAAAGAAAGAAAAAAGGAAAAAAAATGTTCAAGAAGAGCAACAGCTGAATTTAGGCTTATAAAATTCAAACTCTTCCAAGACTAGAAGCATATAAAAGCCACCCTCTGTCTCGAGCCTTGATTCTCTTGTGTCACAAGCAGGTTGTGATAAGGTTTTAGTATCCCGAAGGGGGAGAATTGGCAGGTTTTTTTTCCACTCAGGGATCTTATGCTGAATTTGACCATGAGATTATCAGCTCCTCGAGAGGGAAGAGAGATTACACCAGAGACAGAGGTTTTGACATCCAGTTACTCTTTAATGATGCACAGCAAACAACATATTATCACCAATGCTAAGGCTAGTGCTACAACAAGATATTGCCACATTTCTTATGCATTGCCTCTAACAATATAATGCGCAATGAACACAAATAATAAATTGCTAATTACTAAAGAAATAAGCATAGCAGTAAATACATCATTCAGTCATGGGTTGTACCACCTGAGTCCTTATGATGGTCTTGGTTATAGGTCCAGGGTCCATGAAGGTGGGGTCAGGCTGTGGCTTCCAGCTAGTTGAATTGCTAATTTGACCTTGTAGGGTGCTTGACCACAAAGTCAGGGCTTGACAATGAAGTTGGAGGTGTCAGTCTCTCTGTTGTGTCTTTGATGATCTGGCGCTGAAGAGGCTTGTTCAGAGGATCACATTAGGCAGCCATGGCTACCAATGTGTGATGATGTGCTCTATTTGGGCTCCTCTTTTATGTCTGATTTAACCTCCCTGCTGACGTATGTGGCCAGTAACCACTGGTGTCTGGTTATGACTGGGCCCTGACTTCATTACAGCTGGTTATCACAGCACAACTTCACTTCAAGACTTATCTCTACAAGTTACCTATTACAAAATGGTTGGTCCTGTTAAGGGTCTGCTCCTTACACCCTCTCAAGGCAATGTGGCTGGGATTTCTGTGTCAGGGCCAGCACTGCCATGACTTTCCACCTTAGCCAGTCTTGTTTCTGCAGGTGAGTTGACATGTGATGCAGAAATGTGTTCTGGAAAGTGCTAAAAATTAGAAAGACTCTCCATGTACAGTACACTAGGCTAGTCCTGGACTCAGACTCACTTCACCTTGCCTCTCTATTATTCAGATTAGAGGCCTGTGCCACCACTTCTGTACAGGAGAGTCTAGAACAGCTAAGCTACTGAGAACCAGTGTCTCAAAGAAAAAACAAACAAACACCTCTGGGATGTTGTATGCACCTGAAGGATACAAGACATCCGAGTTTCCACTGAGACAAAGGTAGACATGTTTGGATGTCTGCACATATAGTGTGGCTTTAATAATTTTGCTTGGTACTCCTGACACCTGGAGAATCATAGGGGTAAGCAGAAGTTGCAGGTGGTCCCTAGATTAATGTGGGAGTGGAGGGGGCAGCTGGGTAGATCAGTTGTTTCCCAAAGTGCTCAAAATTGCTCCCTATGTGCTGATTATCTTATGGTTCAGCACACATGAGAACCTGGATGTCTATGGTCACCTGAGGACTTCCTTTAAAACAAACCACCAGTTAATCCTGTAACCAACAGTAGGAAACAGTAGTATATCCTCATCTGTTTCCACTACACCCTTCATCTTTTCCCTTGGGCCATTTCAAGAAGAACACAAATTTAATAAGCTTTTTAACATTTTTATTTTAAAAGCTGTAAACAAACAAACAAACACCGAGTGGCTGCAGATACACCTGCCTTTGTATGTGTCTTTCCTTTAGTAGTAGGAGCTGACTGAAGATTCCCTAATTGCAAATGTTAGCCCAGAGTTCTAGGTTGCCTTTTAACTTCTTCTTCTGGCCAAAAGCTCTTTGAAGCCATGCCCAGCAGCCTAGGTGACTGGGAATGTCAGAAGCAGGATCCTGGTCAGGGCAGTCTCCACCATCACAGGTCTCAAGTTCCAGCCCTTTCTCCCTGAGCAAGCTTGGGGTAGGTGTTTCTGGCTTCTCTGTATCTTTGTCATTTTTGTCCACATCTCCTGAGGACACTTGTGGCTCCCTCGGACTCTCACTCTGGAAGACTTCTGTGCCCCTTTTCACAGCATACTTCAATCTGGGACGGTATCTCAGGCAATCCTAGCTCTGAAATACACAGGGTAGTTAGTATGGTTCCCAATCAACAATCCAGTCATCCTCGTAGCAGTGACTTGGCTCTCCACAGAAACAATGTGGCTTAGACGTGGAACATTGTGGACTCAGTGCTGACAAGACTTGTGCACTTTTCAGTGTGTGCTTTTCACAATCTGTATTTTGTATCCTTGACAAAACTGGGACAGAACTGCATCATCTCCTTGACTTTATCCATGGAATGCTGAGGGCAAGTTCTTGACGCTCTGATTAAAACAAGTCTCCAGTTAGTTAATTATACTCTATACTTCATGGCCCCTCCCAATCATTACTCTGGGGGAAGACGGGTTTTAAACCCACAATCCTAGCACCTATTGGCATTGCCTAAGGAGGCAAGGTTCTGCCTAGACTGATGGTGTAAGTCTTTAGTCAAAGCATCTAAGGGAAAGAAGAAGATCTGGGAACAGAGGCAGAGGCAGGAGGATCTCTGAGCTCAAAGACACCTTGCTTGTCAGAGTCAGACCTAGTTTTAGGACAACTAGAGCTACATAGAAAAACCTAGTCTCAAAAATCAAAACAAGCAAACAAAAAGGGAGTGAAACTTCTCAAAGTAAGATCCTATCATCCTGGATGTAATTGTCTAGAGTTAAACATTATAGGGTCTGGTTAGACAGGCAATGGGGAAAGTGCTAATGGGCCAGCCAATCTATTTGTTGTGCCTGATTTAGAGATAAAATATCAAATATAATGATCTCTCACTCATTTTCTTACCTGAAAGAAGATTTATTTATTTATTTATTTATTTATTTATTTATTTATTTTTCTTTTCGAGACAGGGTTTCTCTGTATAGCCCTTGTGGTCCTGGAACTCACTCGGTAGATCAGGCTGGCCTCAAACTCAGAAATCTGCCTGCCTCTGCCTCCCAAGTACTAGGATTAAAGGTGTGTGCCACCACCCCCCAGCTGAAAGGGGATTTATTAGAATGAGTTACAGGCTGCAGTTGATCTTTTTTTTTTTTTTACATGTTCAAGTTTTATTGATTTTCAATGCAAAAAATGATATATAATACCTATGTTCTACATCCAGCGACCAAATACACCACAATACTGTATTATTCAAATTCTTCTACAACCAGACTTTAGCCAGAAGATCAAGGCTAATTTTTATCTAATTGTAGATTTTAGACCTGCTGGTTCTATATTCTATCATTTGTCAAAAAAGTCTCTTAAAATTTTTTATGTACTCCCTACTTTGAATTCAATATTCATATTCAGTGTAGTACTGACAATGACAAACAAAAAATGTACATAAAATTTTAAGAGGCTAAAAGTCTTGACAGAAGAACCCACTCCAGGCCTGATTAGACTATTGAAGTCTTGAAATCCCCTCAACTATAACAGTATTGTAACAAATTCTTAAGAAAAATCGCAGTTGAGTGTAATTCTTTGACCCTATAACTCAACCTGCTTTTGTTGAAAATATCTGCATTTACATTACGGGCTCTTAGTTTCCAAAGCAGTAAACTAGAATTGTATCATGATTTGTTTCCAAGATGGAGACCGGAGGGTAAAGTACCTTTATAAAACTACAATGACCCAGTGACCTATTTTTTGTTTCCAATATGCTCTCCACTAATCTAACAATGTTTCCAGATTTTATTTCCATTTCTCAGCACTTCCCTTCCCCTTCTAAGTTTTACAGGACAATTGATAATGTTTCTTACTGATGAGGCAATTCATCAAATGGGCTCCTTGCTGAAACTCAGACATCAGTGAATAAAGTTACCACTGAGGTGTAATTTTTCTGACTGAAGTGTTTGTGTGTTCTGGCAGGGGTTGGACTCTAGGCCTCACTGGTACTTAGGCAAGCACTCCACCATGGAGTTACAGTCCCAGCTAATTCAAGTTCCCTCTAGTCAGTGATCAGCTCTAAATTGCAGAGTTGCTCCATTACTTTGCCGGAACTACTGAACCTCTACAAAGAGTCACCGGAACTTCTTGGGTAGGTACCTCCACTTAACAATTAGCCTCCTTCTATGCAGTCAATTTTAAGTGATCCACCACTCCCTAATTAAGGTTCAACCAGCACTGATTAGGTTTCATTAGCCTCCCTCCCTTGAAGACAAAAAAAATCTATTGCCTGTACCAAATCAACTCTGATGCACACTGGGTAAGCAACTGCTGTAACTTAGTCTCAGCATTCCTCTGCTTCAACAACTCTGAGCCTCTGACTGTTCCTTACTGCCAGCTTTATCTACTGTGACTCAATCAGCACTCCACGACCATATGACCATTAGGTTCAACCATCTTTGCTGTTTCACAGGCATTTGGTGCTTTAAATCTGATGTGGAATGCTGATAGATTCATTTTTTAGAAGTCATAAGCCTTTAGGAAGTTGGAGATAACTTCATTGCTTATCTATTTTCTCCTTTGCAATCAAGCTGTTCCTTTAAAAGTGAGACACTACAGAGTTGCAAAAATTTGAAACAGTAAGAGCAAGTATCGTTTTGCAGCTTCATGGTTGATTTTGGCCAAACTTTTTATTGCTGCATATTTTGTAGTTGTTTAACGCACACTTAAATGGTCTTACTCAGGGAGGGGAAGGGAGGTTCTTGTAGATTCCCAAGGAAATGTCAGAAAAGCAAAATATGGCCAGTATCCATTTGCTTTTTTTTGGGGGGGGGTTCTGGGTAAATAGTACATCCTTAGGCATTGGATCTCAGGTTTGTTTGTTTGTTTGTTTGTTTTAATATATATACTGCGAACATTTGAGGTTTCAGTTGGAAGATACCCTAAAATCCTGAAAGTAACACACCCAACCAACCCTCTCTAATGGCTAGCTGTCTGCACAGGCAGGGTAATTCATCTCTCAGTGGAGACCAGAGGACATTTAGATGGCTGAGAGTCTGTGGAAGATCTTGGGATTGCTTGCCTTACTGACTGGGAAAAATCAGGAAGTGTCCTTTAGGGACACATTTACTTGGAAAAGTACAACACTAGTAACAAGTCAAGGCTTACACATCTCTACCATTTGCTTGTTGAAAGCAACTCATAATACCAAATAAAATTAAACATGTCTTATTTATTTCCCTCTCAAGAATTATTAAGGGGAACAGGAAATTTTAAAAAGGTAACATAATCTTTCCTTTTAGTAGTCCTTGGGTAGTCTATGACAAAGTTTCCATCTTTGTTTGTTAATTTGAATGAGGATTTTTGGTCCAAAAGTTTTGCTTGTTCCTAGTATCTGCTTCTCCCTCCCCCTCTATCAGTTCGGCTTCCTCCATGGTCACCACCTCTTGGTGCTCCACAGCTTGAACTGCTGTAGGAATCACGTGGAGGAGGGTACCCCCTTTCCATAGAAGGGGGAAGCCCTCGTTTTTGTCTGCCCACGCGATCACGACCACTTGAGTAGAGATCACATTGGCTGCTTGAGTAACTGTCTCAACTTCCACCATATCCGTCCCGTGAGCTGCTGTAATCATCATAGCGACTGCTTCCACCATAAGATGGCCGGGGGCAATCGTGTAGGTGGAGCACTCCGTGAGTTACCATAACTCTCATATGAGTCTCTGTAACAACCTCCACTTGGATGATCTGAATAGTCACAATCCCGACCATATCCGTCTCTATCACTATAGCGTATTGATGGATAGTCATCTCGTGAACTGGAATGACCCTAATCACGATAAATATAATCTCTTGGTGGTGGCACATAATCTCGTGTATCTCAGGAACCTGGATAGTCTCTGCTTGAATAGCTGTCTTTAGTGGAATATCCATCATTTCTCAGGGACAAATAAACATCTCGACGAGAAGGCAGTGGCTCCCTGCGTGGCAGACCTCCGTAAACATCTCTTCCACGTGACACAGGGGCGCTTCCTCCCATTCCACTGCTGCTACGAACTGGTCCTGAAGGTGCTGATCTTTTAGGAGGAGGACCTCCACTTCGTGGTGGTGGTCCTCTTTTTACTGGAAGAGGTCCCCTCGAAGAACTCAGGGTAAAATTCATGGAATAG
>NW_021626456.1:0-6397 GCF_004785775.1 Grammomys surdaster
TCTGTCCCAGAATTCTCTGTGTAAATCAGACTGACCAGGAACTCACAGGTTCCCTGAGTGAACATGCCTGCCTCAGATCCATTTCGTTTTGAGAGGTTAAAATTTCAGGAAGACTGGGCAGTGGTGGCACACACCTTTAATCCCAGCACTTGGGAGGCAGAGACAGGAGGATTTCTGAGTTCGAGGCCACACTGGTCTACAGAGTGAATTCCAGGACAGCCAGGACTACACAGAGAAACCCTGTCGCAAAAAAACAAAAAAAAAAAAAAAAAAAGAAAGAAAGAAAGAAAGAAAGAAAGAAAAAAGGAAAAAAAATGTTCAAGAAGAGCAACAGCTGAATTTAGGCTTATAAAATTCAAACTCTTCCAAGACTAGAAGCATATAAAAGCCACCCTCTGTCTCGAGCCTTGATTCTCTTGTGTCACAAGCAGGTTGTGATAAGGTTTTAGTATCCCGAAGGGGGAGAATTGGCAGGTTTTTTTTCCACTCAGGGATCTTATGCTGAATTTGACCATGAGATTATCAGCTCCTCGAGAGGGAAGAGAGATTACACCAGAGACAGAGGTTTTGACATCCAGTTACTCTTTAATGATGCACAGCAAACAACATATTATCACCAATGCTAAGGCTAGTGCTACAACAAGATATTGCCACATTTCTTATGCATTGCCTCTAACAATATAATGCGCAATGAACACAAATAATAAATTGCTAATTACTAAAGAAATAAGCATAGCAGTAAATACATCATTCAGTCATGGGTTGTACCACCTGAGTCCTTATGATGGTCTTGGTTATAGGTCCAGGGTCCATGAAGGTGGGGTCAGGCTGTGGCTTCCAGCTAGTTGAATTGCTAATTTGACCTTGTAGGGTGCTTGACCACAAAGTCAGGGCTTGACAATGAAGTTGGAGGTGTCAGTCTCTCTGTTGTGTCTTTGATGATCTGGCGCTGAAGAGGCTTGTTCAGAGGATCACATTAGGCAGCCATGGCTACCAATGTGTGATGATGTGCTCTATTTGGGCTCCTCTTTTATGTCTGATTTAACCTCCCTGCTGACGTATGTGGCCAGTAACCACTGGTGTCTGGTTATGACTGGGCCCTGACTTCATTACAGCTGGTTATCACAGCACAACTTCACTTCAAGACTTATCTCTACAAGTTACCTATTACAAAATGGTTGGTCCTGTTAAGGGTCTGCTCCTTACACCCTCTCAAGGCAATGTGGCTGGGATTTCTGTGTCAGGGCCAGCACTGCCATGACTTTCCACCTTAGCCAGTCTTGTTTCTGCAGGTGAGTTGACATGTGATGCAGAAATGTGTTCTGGAAAGTGCTAAAAATTAGAAAGACTCTCCATGTACAGTACACTAGGCTAGTCCTGGACTCAGACTCACTTCACCTTGCCTCTCTATTATTCAGATTAGAGGCCTGTGCCACCACTTCTGTACAGGAGAGTCTAGAACAGCTAAGCTACTGAGAACCAGTGTCTCAAAGAAAAAACAAACAAACACCTCTGGGATGTTGTATGCACCTGAAGGATACAAGACATCCGAGTTTCCACTGAGACAAAGGTAGACATGTTTGGATGTCTGCACATATAGTGTGGCTTTAATAATTTTGCTTGGTACTCCTGACACCTGGAGAATCATAGGGGTAAGCAGAAGTTGCAGGTGGTCCCTAGATTAATGTGGGAGTGGAGGGGGCAGCTGGGTAGATCAGTTGTTTCCCAAAGTGCTCAAAATTGCTCCCTATGTGCTGATTATCTTATGGTTCAGCACACATGAGAACCTGGATGTCTATGGTCACCTGAGGACTTCCTTTAAAACAAACCACCAGTTAATCCTGTAACCAACAGTAGGAAACAGTAGTATATCCTCATCTGTTTCCACTACACCCTTCATCTTTTCCCTTGGGCCATTTCAAGAAGAACACAAATTTAATAAGCTTTTTAACATTTTTATTTTAAAAGCTGTAAACAAACAAACAAACACCGAGTGGCTGCAGATACACCTGCCTTTGTATGTGTCTTTCCTTTAGTAGTAGGAGCTGACTGAAGATTCCCTAATTGCAAATGTTAGCCCAGAGTTCTAGGTTGCCTTTTAACTTCTTCTTCTGGCCAAAAGCTCTTTGAAGCCATGCCCAGCAGCCTAGGTGACTGGGAATGTCAGAAGCAGGATCCTGGTCAGGGCAGTCTCCACCATCACAGGTCTCAAGTTCCAGCCCTTTCTCCCTGAGCAAGCTTGGGGTAGGTGTTTCTGGCTTCTCTGTATCTTTGTCATTTTTGTCCACATCTCCTGAGGACACTTGTGGCTCCCTCGGACTCTCACTCTGGAAGACTTCTGTGCCCCTTTTCACAGCATACTTCAATCTGGGACGGTATCTCAGGCAATCCTAGCTCTGAAATACACAGGGTAGTTAGTATGGTTCCCAATCAACAATCCAGTCATCCTCGTAGCAGTGACTTGGCTCTCCACAGAAACAATGTGGCTTAGACGTGGAACATTGTGGACTCAGTGCTGACAAGACTTGTGCACTTTTCAGTGTGTGCTTTTCACAATCTGTATTTTGTATCCTTGACAAAACTGGGACAGAACTGCATCATCTCCTTGACTTTATCCATGGAATGCTGAGGGCAAGTTCTTGACGCTCTGATTAAAACAAGTCTCCAGTTAGTTAATTATACTCTATACTTCATGGCCCCTCCCAATCATTACTCTGGGGGAAGACGGGTTTTAAACCCACAATCCTAGCACCTATTGGCATTGCCTAAGGAGGCAAGGTTCTGCCTAGACTGATGGTGTAAGTCTTTAGTCAAAGCATCTAAGGGAAAGAAGAAGATCTGGGAACAGAGGCAGAGGCAGGAGGATCTCTGAGCTCAAAGACACCTTGCTTGTCAGAGTCAGACCTAGTTTTAGGACAACTAGAGCTACATAGAAAAACCTAGTCTCAAAAATCAAAACAAGCAAACAAAAAGGGAGTGAAACTTCTCAAAGTAAGATCCTATCATCCTGGATGTAATTGTCTAGAGTTAAACATTATAGGGTCTGGTTAGACAGGCAATGGGGAAAGTGCTAATGGGCCAGCCAATCTATTTGTTGTGCCTGATTTAGAGATAAAATATCAAATATAATGATCTCTCACTCATTTTCTTACCTGAAAGAAGATTTATTTATTTATTTATTTATTTATTTATTTATTTATTTTTCTTTTCGAGACAGGGTTTCTCTGTATAGCCCTTGTGGTCCTGGAACTCACTCGGTAGATCAGGCTGGCCTCAAACTCAGAAATCTGCCTGCCTCTGCCTCCCAAGTACTAGGATTAAAGGTGTGTGCCACCACCCCCCAGCTGAAAGGGGATTTATTAGAATGAGTTACAGGCTGCAGTTGATCTTTTTTTTTTTTTTACATGTTCAAGTTTTATTGATTTTCAATGCAAAAAATGATATATAATACCTATGTTCTACATCCAGCGACCAAATACACCACAATACTGTATTATTCAAATTCTTCTACAACCAGACTTTAGCCAGAAGATCAAGGCTAATTTTTATCTAATTGTAGATTTTAGACCTGCTGGTTCTATATTCTATCATTTGTCAAAAAAGTCTCTTAAAATTTTTTATGTACTCCCTACTTTGAATTCAATATTCATATTCAGTGTAGTACTGACAATGACAAACAAAAAATGTACATAAAATTTTAAGAGGCTAAAAGTCTTGACAGAAGAACCCACTCCAGGCCTGATTAGACTATTGAAGTCTTGAAATCCCCTCAACTATAACAGTATTGTAACAAATTCTTAAGAAAAATCGCAGTTGAGTGTAATTCTTTGACCCTATAACTCAACCTGCTTTTGTTGAAAATATCTGCATTTACATTACGGGCTCTTAGTTTCCAAAGCAGTAAACTAGAATTGTATCATGATTTGTTTCCAAGATGGAGACCGGAGGGTAAAGTACCTTTATAAAACTACAATGACCCAGTGACCTATTTTTTGTTTCCAATATGCTCTCCACTAATCTAACAATGTTTCCAGATTTTATTTCCATTTCTCAGCACTTCCCTTCCCCTTCTAAGTTTTACAGGACAATTGATAATGTTTCTTACTGATGAGGCAATTCATCAAATGGGCTCCTTGCTGAAACTCAGACATCAGTGAATAAAGTTACCACTGAGGTGTAATTTTTCTGACTGAAGTGTTTGTGTGTTCTGGCAGGGGTTGGACTCTAGGCCTCACTGGTACTTAGGCAAGCACTCCACCATGGAGTTACAGTCCCAGCTAATTCAAGTTCCCTCTAGTCAGTGATCAGCTCTAAATTGCAGAGTTGCTCCATTACTTTGCCGGAACTACTGAACCTCTACAAAGAGTCACCGGAACTTCTTGGGTAGGTACCTCCACTTAACAATTAGCCTCCTTCTATGCAGTCAATTTTAAGTGATCCACCACTCCCTAATTAAGGTTCAACCAGCACTGATTAGGTTTCATTAGCCTCCCTCCCTTGAAGACAAAAAAAATCTATTGCCTGTACCAAATCAACTCTGATGCACACTGGGTAAGCAACTGCTGTAACTTAGTCTCAGCATTCCTCTGCTTCAACAACTCTGAGCCTCTGACTGTTCCTTACTGCCAGCTTTATCTACTGTGACTCAATCAGCACTCCACGACCATATGACCATTAGGTTCAACCATCTTTGCTGTTTCACAGGCATTTGGTGCTTTAAATCTGATGTGGAATGCTGATAGATTCATTTTTTAGAAGTCATAAGCCTTTAGGAAGTTGGAGATAACTTCATTGCTTATCTATTTTCTCCTTTGCAATCAAGCTGTTCCTTTAAAAGTGAGACACTACAGAGTTGCAAAAATTTGAAACAGTAAGAGCAAGTATCGTTTTGCAGCTTCATGGTTGATTTTGGCCAAACTTTTTATTGCTGCATATTTTGTAGTTGTTTAACGCACACTTAAATGGTCTTACTCAGGGAGGGGAAGGGAGGTTCTTGTAGATTCCCAAGGAAATGTCAGAAAAGCAAAATATGGCCAGTATCCATTTGCTTTTTTTTGGGGGGGGGTTCTGGGTAAATAGTACATCCTTAGGCATTGGATCTCAGGTTTGTTTGTTTGTTTGTTTGTTTTAATATATATACTGCGAACATTTGAGGTTTCAGTTGGAAGATACCCTAAAATCCTGAAAGTAACACACCCAACCAACCCTCTCTAATGGCTAGCTGTCTGCACAGGCAGGGTAATTCATCTCTCAGTGGAGACCAGAGGACATTTAGATGGCTGAGAGTCTGTGGAAGATCTTGGGATTGCTTGCCTTACTGACTGGGAAAAATCAGGAAGTGTCCTTTAGGGACACATTTACTTGGAAAAGTACAACACTAGTAACAAGTCAAGGCTTACACATCTCTACCATTTGCTTGTTGAAAGCAACTCATAATACCAAATAAAATTAAACATGTCTTATTTATTTCCCTCTCAAGAATTATTAAGGGGAACAGGAAATTTTAAAAAGGTAACATAATCTTTCCTTTTAGTAGTCCTTGGGTAGTCTATGACAAAGTTTCCATCTTTGTTTGTTAATTTGAATGAGGATTTTTGGTCCAAAAGTTTTGCTTGTTCCTAGTATCTGCTTCTCCCTCCCCCTCTATCAGTTCGGCTTCCTCCATGGTCACCACCTCTTGGTGCTCCACAGCTTGAACTGCTGTAGGAATCACGTGGAGGAGGGTACCCCCTTTCCATAGAAGGGGGAAGCCCTCGTTTTTGTCTGCCCACGCGATCACGACCACTTGAGTAGAGATCACATTGGCTGCTTGAGTAACTGTCTCAACTTCCACCATATCCGTCCCGTGAGCTGCTGTAATCATCATAGCGACTGCTTCCACCATAAGATGGCCGGGGGCAATCGTGTAGGTGGAGCACTCCGTGAGTTACCATAACTCTCATATGAGTCTCTGTAACAACCTCCACTTGGATGATCTGAATAGTCACAATCCCGACCATATCCGTCTCTATCACTATAGCGTATTGATGGATAGTCATCTCGTGAACTGGAATGACCCTAATCACGATAAATATAATCTCTTGGTGGTGGCACATAATCTCGTGTATCTCAGGAACCTGGATAGTCTCTGCTTGAATAGCTGTCTTTAGTGGAATATCCATCATTTCTCAGGGACAAATAAACATCTCGACGAGAAGGCAGTGGCTCCCTGCGTGGCAGACCTCCGTAAACATCTCTTCCACGTGACACAGGGGCTCTTCCTCCCATTCCACTGCTGCTACGAACTGGTCCTGAAGGTGCTGATCTTTTAGGAGGAGGACCTCCACTTCGTGGTGGTGGTCCTCTTTTTCCTGGAAGAGGTCCCCTCGAAGAACTCAGGGTAAAATTCATGGAATAG
>NW_021626457.1:0-5604 GCF_004785775.1 Grammomys surdaster
GATGACTAAGGAATTTGGCTTCTTTATCAAATATCAAGTGTCTATGGGTATGTGGATTCATATCTGGGTCTTTGATTCAATTCCATTGATTAATATTCTATATCAATACCCTGCAGTATTATATCACTATTACTCTTTAGCAGAGATTGAGGTCAGAGATGGTGATTTCTCCCAATGTTCTGTTATTGTTAGGGACTGTTTTGGCTATCCTGGGGTTCTGTGTTTCAATGTAAAGATGACAATTGCTCTTTCAAGGTTCTGTAATAAAGTTGTTTTGGAAGTTGATTGGGATTACATTGAATCTGTAGATTTCTTTTGGTAAGATGGCAAGTTCCACCATGTGAATCCTATCTATCCATGAACCTGGGAGATATATCCATCTTCTGATATCTTCTTCAACTTTTCCAAAAATATCAGTACCTTGATTTCTTACTTTCATATTTGTATCCTCTTGATCTCCTTTATTGATCTGGCTGGAACTTCAAGCACTACATCAAATAGATCAGGACAGAGTGGGCAGCCTTGTCCTCTCCCTGAATTTATGGAAATATTTTAATTTTTCTCCATTTAGTTTGTTTGTGGCTCTTGACTTGCTGTATATTTCTTTGACTGTGTTCAGAATGTACCCTGTTCCGTGACATCTCATATCTTTAAAATGAAGGGATATCATATATTATCAAGTGATTTTTCAGACTCTAATGAGATAATCAGGTGATATATCTTTTCAGTTTGTTTATATGGTGGATTACTTTGATACAATTTCTATATTTAATCATTCCTCCATCCCTGAAATAAAGACTGCTTGATCTTCATGCATGATATCTTTGATGTGTTCCTGAATTGGATTTGTGAGAATTTTATTGAGTATTTTTGTACTGTTGTATCAGGGAAATGTTAGTGGTCCTGAAAAACACACAGGAGCCAATTGGTTGCAACTCACAGTTGGGTCTTTATTCTATCTGATCTTGCTTCCCCCAACCCCAATTCACCACCATCACACATGATAGTTTTTGGGGGGTGGAGCTCCGAATATCTTTTGGAGAAGGATTTACAGAAAGCAGAAAGCAGGGACTACGAGTCATCTAATTGGAATCATCTAATTGGAAAGCTCCTGTGACCTTTAACATAATTGGCTGCTGCTGGGAATCATATCATAAACTTAACTTCTGCTCCCTTCTGCATTGGTGGTCCCTAGGAAAGGGGTAGGCTTGTAACCTGGGGTGCAGGTTTGTTGGGGGAATAACAGGGAGACACTGGTCTTGTTGAGGGTGTAAGCTGGAAACTCTGGTCTTGTTGGGGATTAGCCTAGAGACTGGAACTAGGCTCAAGTATTTTTGTTGGTAACTTGGAAACTAATGGTAGGTAGTAGCCTGTTAGTTTACCTGAGTTCAATCTTAGGTCAGATTCTCTAAAATGGAGTCTGGATTTAAAACCATTAAAGCACCTCAGTATCAATGTTCATAAGAGAAATAATTCTGACATTCTCTTTCTTTGTTGAGACTTTGTGTAGTTTAGGTATCTGGGTAACTGTGCCTTCATAGAATAAGTTTGGCAGTGTTCCTTCTGTTTTTGTTTTGTGGAGTAGTTTGAGGAGTATTGGAATTGGCTCTTCTTGGAGAGATTGGTAGACTTCTCCAACAAAACCTTCTGGCCCTGGGCTTTTTTGGTTGGCGGACTTTTAATGAGTGCTTCTAGTTCTTTAGGGATTGTGGTCTGTTTAAAGTGTTTACCTGATTTTGATTTAACTTCAGTAAGTTGTGTCTGTCTAGAAGATTGTCCATTTTGTTAAGATTTTCCAATTAGGTGGAGTGCAGGTTTTTGTCCTAACACCTAATGTTTCTTTCAGTTTCCTCCATGGTTTTTGTTATGTCTCCCATTACATTGTTGTTTTTTTTTTTTAATTCGATATTGTCTCTATCTTTTGGGTAGTTAGGCTAAGGGTTTGTCTATCTTGTTGATTTTCTCAAACAACTGGCTCTTGGTTTGGTTGATTCCTTGTATTGTTTCTTTTTTTCCAACTGATTGCTTTCAGCCTGATTTTCATCATTCCCTGCCTTCTACTCCTCTTTGGTGTGCTTGCTTCTTTTTATTTTTCTATAGCTTTTATGTATTTTTGTGATGGCTATTCCTAGTTGTCAACTTGACTACATGTGGAATAAAGTACAATCCAGAAATTGAGGGCACCACTGTGATTCAGATCTTGAGGCTGGAAGACACGGGCTTTTTATTCAGATCTTGGCATGGACATCTAGAAGCAGAGTGTCCAGATATTGAAGCAGAGTTTACCCCTGGATAAGTAGTACGTGCTTTTAATCCCATGAGACTGGATCAATCAGATCTGAATTCAAGGTCTGCCTGGAACAAAGCAAGTTCCAGACCCAGGCCTGGTGGTACACACCTTTAATCTGAGCCACACATTCTGCTGAAAGCCTACATAAGGACAGTGGAAAAAAGAGAACTCATTCATGTGAGCACATGTGTTGGAAGCTACCTCTTCAAGATTCCAGCTCAGACAGAAGACCAGCTGAACCTACTAGACTTTTGCACTTTCAATTCATTGTTGTCCATTACTGGGTTGGTTTGACTGCAGATAGTAAGCCATTACAATTAATCTCTTAATATATAGAGACATTCCATAAATTCTGTGATTCCAGAGAACCCAGCTCAATATAATTTATACATTACTGATATGAGAATATTCTAATTTCTTTATGGAGGCATTGTAGTATGGACTTTCCTCTTAGAACTACTTTCATTGTGTCTCATAAATTCGGGTATGTTGTGCCTTTATTTTCATTAAAATTCTAGAACGTCTTTATTTTCTTACTTGATTTCTTCCCTGACCCAGAGATCATTGAGTAGAGAATTGTGTAGGCTTCCTGGTGTTTCTGTTGTGGTTGAAGTGTAGCTTTAATCCATGGTGGTCTGATAAGATACAAGGTGTTACTTGAATTTTCTTATAGCTGTTGAGGCTTGCTTTGGGATCAAGTATATCCTAAATTTTGGAGAAGGATCCTTGAGGTGATGAGAAGAAGGTCTATTTTTTGTGTTTGCCATTGAGCTACATTTACAGTCACTACAATGGCATTCTGTCTTTGAATACAGGCAAAATACAGAGAGCAGCTCTCATAAAATAGAGATCAATAGAAAGCAGTTCATAAATTCATCTCTATAGATATAGGAGCTGAACGTGTTGATAAAAACAATAAATGAACTAAATCTGCCACACCTCCTGAATATATATTAAATACATATTACAAAGAGAAATATGAAGGATATAAAATAACTGATAAATATATATTAATTATATTTTATAATTTTTCAGATTATCAACTGGTAAACTCTGTTGATTGTTCAGGAAACAAAAGTCATGTTCATTAACCTTCAAAGAGCTCTCTGAAAGGAAGTACCACCCAGAGCCCCACATACCTCAGGACATGAATCAAGGACAGCCATGGACCTGGGAAATGGATAATTTTGAGGTCCTTAGCCATCCCTCCTGCCAGCACCCCTGGTGCCGGGGACCTGGGAAACCCAACATAGCCATACTAAGGATTGAGCTGCATTTGGAGATAAGAGGGGATAGAAATGGTACAGAGATCCATATGTTAAGGTACCAATGGCTAAAACTCCAGAGAGAGTTTGGGGTCTTCAAGAAGTAGGAGCCACTTCCAGGAGAAGGGTTCAATGGGCTCTGAGTCAGCTAGAATTTGACAGGGCCCACAGCGATGGAGACATGCTTGCCCCAGGTGAATCCTGGAGCCAAGGGGGCTCCCAGAAACGACTAAAAACAGGGGCTTACGTGAGAGAGGAACCTGGAAAGGAAAGATACCCAAGCATTGTGGAAAGCATGCATCTTGAAATCCTTCAATATACTCGCTGGGAGGGGCCAGAGAGTCAAAGAGGGTAGGTAGGCAGGGAATTCAGCTCTTACTCCCCTTGGGACCTTCTCTTTGTCCCCATAATCTTACTAGAATTCTACAAGGACAATGTAGCTGATCCAGTCTTAGCAGGCCATGGCTCAGTGACCAGGCTGGACAAGTCCTGAGCTTAACTGTCCTGGATCCAACTATCAGTCATGGTCACTAGGGTGTCTCTCCTTATGACCTAAGATACTCAAGCAACATCTAAGCCAAAAGCCTTCTCCAAACCCAACTCTAACACAATATTCTTACAGGTCATGTATTTGCAATGATAAAGCAAAGGAAAACAGCTCAGGTTTGTTTATTATCTATCCTACCTCCAAAGAATCCAAACTCAAAAGCTACTTGTTTAAATTTCTACTGAACAAAATATTGCAATGTCCAGAAATCAATCCAGGCTGGTTTAGGGAAAGTGATGAACTATGAGTTTCAAGATAATCCCCATTTGACCTTACTACTTAACTTTTTCTTTGTCATTTTTTTTTGTACTAGAAACAGAAATCCTGCAAAAAATGTCCTGTATTTTCTATTGTTGATGAAACATTAAAAAACTCTACTCATAGGGGTATTCTTTACAAAATAAATTATCAAGGGTTGTGATTCTCTCAGTGAATCCAAGATACGTTATCTGAGTCTTCCCATCTTTATTGAAAAGCTCAGGTGATTAATGAAAATATTAAAAACTCAAAGAAAAAGGACACCTGGCAGTATTTTTTTTACAGTGTGATACTGGCTGGTTCTGTGTGTCAAATTAACAGAGCTGGAGTTATCCCAGAGAAAGGTTCCTCCCTTGAGGAAATGGCTCCATGAGTCCAGCCTTAAGGCATTTTCTCAATTAGTGATCAACAAGAGGGGGTGACCAGCCCATTGTAGGTGGTGCCATCCCTAGGTTGGTGGTCCTGGGTTCTATTAGGGGGCATGTTAAGTAAGCTAGAGGGAGCAATCCAGTAAGCAGTACCCCTCCACGGCCTCTGCAACTCCTGCCTCCAGGTTCCTACCTTGTGTGAGTTCCAGTCCTGACTTCCTTTGGGGATGAACAGCAATGTGGAAGTATAAGCTGAATAAGCCCTTTCCTCCCCAACTTGCTTCTTGGTCATGGTGGTTCATCACAGCAATAGACATCCTGACTAAGACAAGTTCAGCTGTTTAACATATTTTATTTTCTACATAGACTCCTTGAAAAATGAAGTTTGAAGAGCAAACTTGAAGAGTGTAATTGATGATACTCAAGTGTTCTCTTCACACTGACATCTGTGTGACATTCTCTAGCCTGGTACATAACTTATCTCACTAGTTTCGTCTTACAGGGAGTGGGCGGAAGATCACTTAAAATTCCTGGGAATACTGAAATGGTAAAACTGCAATACATAGCCCAACAAAGTATAAAAGTAGTCTATTGTAATCACAAAGGATGCTGACAATACTTGAGCACAAGTACCCACATCCTCAGCATGTTGTAGAGAACACAGTTGTCACTGGAGGGAAAGGGTGGGCTGCAGAGTGAGAGCTACGCACTTCCCAGGCATTGTGTTGTGCAGGTGAAATCCCAGGAGAAAGGTCATTGCTGACTCTTTTTAACCTCTACAAATGCAGCAAGACTTGTCATTGAGACCCAACCATCACTCAGTTCTCCTTCCCTTCCTTCCTTCCTTCCTTCCTTCCTTCCTTCCTTCCTTCCTTC
>NW_021626458.1:0-5613 GCF_004785775.1 Grammomys surdaster
GATGACTAAGGAATTTGGCTTCTTTATCAAATATCAAGTGTCTATGGATATGTGGATTCATATCTGGGTCTTTGATTCAATTCCATTGATTAATATTCTATATCAATACCCTGCAGTATTATATCACTATTACTCTGTAGCAGAGATTGAGGTCAGAGATGGTGATTTCTCCCAATGTTCTGTTATTGTTTGGGACTGTTTTGGCTATCCTGGGGTTCTGTGTTTCAATGTAAAGATGACAATTGCTCTTGCAAGGTTCTGTAATAAAGTTGTTTTGGAAGTTGATTGGGATTACATTGAATCTGTAGATTGCTTTTGGTAAGATGGCAAGTTCCACCATGTGAATCCTATCTATCCATGAACCTGGGAGATATATCCATCTTCTGATATCTTCTTCAACTTTTCCAAAAATATCAGTACCTTGATTTCTTACTTTCATATTTGTATCCTCTTGATCTCCTTTATTGATCTGGCTGGAACTTCAAGCACTACATCAAATAGATCAGGACAGAGTGGGCAGCCTTGTCCTCTCCCTGAATTTATGGAAATATTTTAATTTTTCTCCATTTAGTTTGTTTGTGGCTCTTGACTTGCTGTATATTTCTTTGACTGTGTTCAGAATGTACCCTGTTCCGTGACATCTCATATCTTTAAAATGAAGGGATATCATATATTATCAAGTGATTTTTCAGACTCTAATGAGATAATCAGGTGATATATCTTTTCAGTTTGTTTATATGGTGGATTACTTTGATACAATTTCTATATTTAATCATTCCTCCATCCCTGAAATAAAGACTGCTTGATCTTCATGCATGATATCTTTGATGTGTTCCTCAATTGGGTTTGTGAGAATTTTATTGAATATTTTTGTACTGTTGTATCAGGGAAATGTTAGTGGTCCTGAAAAACACACAAGAGCCAATTGGTTGCAACTCACAGCTGGGTCTTTATTCTATCTGATCTAGCTTCCCCCAACCCCAATTCACCACCATCACACATGATAGTTTTTGGGGGGTGGAGCTCCGAATATCTTTTGGAGAAAGATTTACAGAAAGCAGCAAGCAGGGACTTCGAGTAATCTTATTGGAATCATCTAATTGGAAAGCTCCTGTGACCTTTAACATAATTGGCTGCTGCTGGGAATCATATCATAAACTTAACTTCTGCTCCCTTTTGCATTGGTGGTCCCTAGGAAAGGGGTAGGCTTGTAACCTGGGGTGCAGGTTTGTTGGGGTAATAACATGGAGACACTGGTCTTGTTGAGGGTGTAAGCTGGAAACTCTGGTCTTGTTGGGGATTAGCCTAGAGACTGGAACTAGGCTCAAGTATTTTTGTTGGTAACTTGGAAACTAATGGTAGGTAGTAGCCTGTTAGTTTACCTGAGTTCAATCTTAGGTCAGATTCTCTAAAATGGAGTCTGGATTTAAAAGCATTAAAGCACCTCAGTATCAATGTTCATAAGAGAAGTAATTCTGACATTCTCTTTCTTTGTTGAGACTTTGTGTAGTTTAGGTATCTGGGTAACTGTGCCTTCATAGAATAAGTTTGGCAGTGTTCCTTCTGTTTTTGTTTTGTGGAATCGTTTGAGGAGTATTGGAATTGGCTCTTCTTGGAGAGATTGGTAGACTTCTCCACCAAAACCTTCTGGCCCTGGGCTTTTTTGGTTGTCGGACTTTTAATGACTGCTTCTAGTTCTTTAGGGATTGTGGTCTGTTTAAAGTGTTTACCTGATTTTGATTTAACTTCAGTAAGTTGTGTCTGTCTAGAAGATTGTCCATTTTGTTAAGATTCTCCAATTAGGTGGAGTGCATGTTTTTGTCCTAACACCTAATGTTTCTTTCAGTTTCCTCCATGGTTTTTGTTATGTCTCCCATTACATTGTTGTTGTTGTTCTTTTTTATTCGATATTGTCTCTATCTTTTGGGTAGTTAGGCTAAGGGTTTGTCTATCTTGTTGATTTTCTCAAACAACTGGCTCTTGGTTTGGTTGATTCTTTGTATTGTTTCTTTTTTTCCAACTGATTGCTTTCAGCCTGATTTTCATCATTCCCTGCCTTCTACTCCTCTTTGGTGTGCTTGCTTCTTTTTATTTTTCTATAGCTTTTAGATATACTTTTGTGATGGCTATTCCTAGTTGTCAACTTGACTACATGTGGAATAAAGTACAATCCAGAAATTGAGGGCACCACTGTGATTCAGATCTTGAGGCTGGAAGACACGGGCTTCTTATTCAGATCTTGGCATGGACATCTAGAAGCAGAGTGTCCAGATATTGAAGCAGAGTTTACCCCTGGAGAAGTAGTACGTGCTTTTAATCCCATGAGACTGGATCAATCAGATCTGAATTCAAGGTCTGCCTGGAACAAAGCAAGTTCCAGACCCAGGCCTGGTGGTACACACCTTTAATCTGAGCCACACATTCTGCTGAAAGCCTACATAAGGACAGTGGAAAAAAGAGAACTCATTCATGTGAGCACATGTGTTGGAAGCTACCTCTTCAAGATTCCAGCTCAGACAGAAGACCAGGTGAACCTACTAGACTTTTGCACTTTCAATTCATAGTTGTCCATTACTGGGTTGGTTTGACTGCAGATAGTAAGCCATTACAGTTAATCTCTTAATATATAGAGACATTCCATAAATTCTGTGATTCCAGAGAACCCAGCTTAACATAATTTATACATTATTGATATGAGAATATTCTAATTTCTTTATGGAGGCATTGTAGTATGGACTTTCCTCTTAGAACTACTTTCATTGTGTCTCATAAATTCGGGTATGTTGTGACTTTATTTTCATTAAAATTCTAGAACGTCTTTATTTTCTTACTTGATTTCTTCCGTGACCCAGAGATCATTGAGTAGAGAATTGTGTAGGCTTCCTGGTGTTTCTGTTGTGGTTGAAGTGTAGCTTTCATCCATGGTGGTCTGATAAGATACAAGGTGTTACTTGAATTTTCTTATAGCTGTTGAGGCTTGCTTTGGGATCAAGTATATCGTAAATTTTGGAGAAGGATCCTTGAGGTGATGAGAAGGTCTATTTTTTTGTGTTTGCCATTGAGCTACATTTACAGTCACTACAATGCCATTCTGTCTTTGAATACAGGCAAAATACAGAGAGCAGCTCTCATAAAATAGAGATCAATAGAAAGCAGTTCATAAATTCATCTCTATAGATATAGGAGCTGAACCTGTTGATAAAAACAATAAATGAACTAAATCTGCCACACCTCCTGAATATATATTAAATACATATTACAAAGAGAAATATGAAGGATATAAAATAACTGATAAATGTATATTAATTATATTTTATAATTTTTCACATTATCAACTGGTAAACTCTGTTGCTTGTTCAGGAAACAAAAGTCATGGCTTTGGGTTCATTAACCTTCAAAGAGCTCTCTGAAAGGAAGTACCACCCAGAGCCCCACATACCTCAGGACATGAATCAAGGACAGCCATGGACCTGGGAAATGGATAATTTTGAGGTCCTTAGCCATCCTTCCTGCCAGCACCCCTGGTGCCTGGAACCTGGGAAACCCAACATAGCCATACTAAGGATTGAGCTGCATTTGGAATAAGAGGGGATAGAAATGGTACAGAGATCCACATGTTAAGGAACCAATGGCTAAAACTCCAGAGAGACTTTGGGGTCTTCAAGAAGTAGGAGCCACTTCCAGGAGAAGGGTTCAATGGGCTCTGAATCAGCTAGAATTTGACAGCGCCCACAGCAATGGAGACATGCTTGCCCCAGGTGAATCCTGGAGCCAAGGGGGCTCCCAGAAACAACTAAAAACAGGGGATTACTTGAGAGAGGAACCTGGAAAGGAAAGATACCCAAGCATTGTGGAAAGCATGCATCTTGAAATCCTTCAATATACTCGCTGGGAGGGGCCAGAGAGTCAAAGAGGGTAGGTAGGCAGGGAATTCAGCTCTTACTCCCCTTGGGACCTTCTCTTTGTCCCCATAATCTTACTAGAATTCTACAAGGACAATGTAGCTGATCCAGTCTTAGCAGGCCATGGCTCAGTGACCAGGCTGGACAAGTCCTGAGCTTAACTGTCCTGGATCCAACTATCAGTCATGGTCACTAGGGTGTCTCTCCTTATGACCTAAGATACTCAAGCAACATCTAAGCCAAAAGCCTTCTCCAAACCCAACTCTAACACAATATTCTTACAGGTCATGTATTTGCAATGATAAAGCAAAGGAAAACAGCTCAGGTTTGTTTATTATCTATCCTACCTCCAAAGAATCCAAACTCAAAAGCTACTTGTTTAAATTTCTACTGAACAAAATATTGCAATGTCCAGAAATCAATCCAGGCTGGTTTAGGGAAAGTGATGAACTATGAGTTTCAAGATAATCCCCATTTGACCTTACTACTTAACTTTTTCTTTGTCATTTTTTTTTGTACTAGAAACAGAAATCCTGCAAAAAATGTCCTGTATTTTCTATTGTTGATGAAACATTAAAAAACTCTACTCATAGGGGTATTCTTTACAAAATAAATTATCAAGGGTTGTGATTCTCTCAGTGAATCCAAGATATGTTATCTGAGTCTTCCCATCTTTATTGAAAAGCTCAGGTGATTAATGAAAATATTAAAAACTCAAAGAAAAAGGACACCTGGCAGTATTTTTTTTACAGTGTGATACTGGCTGGTTCTGTGTGTCAAATTAACAGAGCTGGAGTTATCCCAGAGAAAGGTTCCTCCCTTGAGGAAATGGCTCCATGAGTCCAGCCTTAAGGCATTTTCTCAATTAGTGATCAACAAGAGGGGGTGACCAGCCCATTGTAGGTGGTGCCATCCCTAGGTTGGTGGTCCTGGGTTCTATTAGGGGGCATGTTAAGTAAGCTAGAGGGAGCAATCCAGTAAGCAGTACCCCTCCACGGCCTCTGCAACTCCTGCCTCCAGGTTCCTACCTTGTGTGAGTTCCAGTCCTGACTTCCTTTGGGGATGAACAGCAATGTGGAAGTATAAGCTGAATAAGCCCTTTCCTCCCCAACTTGCTTCTTGGTCATGGTGGTTCATCACAGCAATAGACATCCTGACTAAGACAAGTTCAGCTGTTTAACATATTTTATTTTCTACATAGACTCCTTGAAAAATGAAGTTTGAAGAGCAAACTTGAAGAGTGTAATTGATGATACTCAAGTGTTCTCTTCACACTGACATCTGTGTGACATTCTCTAGCCTGGTACATAACTTATCTCACTAGTTTCGTCTTACAGGGAGTGGGCGGAAGATCACTTAAAATTCCTGGGAATACTGAAATGGTAAAACTGCAATACATAGCCCAACAAAGTATAAAAGTAGTCTATTGTAATCACAAAGGATGCTGACAATACTTGAGCACAAGTACCCACATCCTCAGCATGTTGTAGAGAACACAGTTGTCACTGGAGGGAAAGGGTGGGCTGCAGAGTGAGAGCTACGAACTTCCCAGGCATTGTGTTGTGCAGGTGAAATCCCAGGAGAAAGGTCATTGCTGACTTTTTTTAACCTCTACAAATGCAGCAAGACTTGTCATTGAGACCCAACCATCACTCAGTTCTCCTTCCCTTCCTTCCTTCCTTCCTTCCTTCCTTCCTTCCTTCCTTCCTTC
>NW_021626459.1:0-5396 GCF_004785775.1 Grammomys surdaster
CTAACCTGTATGTCTCAGTAAGCCTCCTGCCTCAGAGTAGTGTTATAAAATAGAGTGTATCTAGCTTGATTAAATCTCCATGAAGACAATAAAATGAACTGAGACCTGGTGAATGTAAGACCTCATTCACAGAGTCACTGCACAGACACTAATGTTTTCTTCTGCTTTTTGACAATTATAAGTTTAAATAATTTTGTATTTACATCTACAACTTTACATTAATATTTTCATACATGACACAGATTTGTAGATTTATATCAAAATAATTACAAATAGAAGTTTTAGTATAGAGTTAAAAAACTACGAACAATAATTTAAATCTCCTTTTTAAAAAAAGTTCACACTAGATGCACTTTGTATTTAAATTAGGAATATTAAAGTTGTAAAACATTTTAGGAAAAGTAGAAATTGGCTCTGTTTAATTGGCAAGCTTTCCAGTCGGAATCTTTTTGTTGTTGTTGTTGTTGTTGTTGAAGATTTTACAGTGTATGGATATGTCTATATACTCTAGTATTTATTGTTCAGAAAAGAGTTATGGTAAAATATTTTACTTATTAATTTATTTGCTTATTTATATTTTAAATTTTATTTTTACTTATTCACTTTATATCCTGCTCACTGTCCACTCTCTTCCATACCCTCCCACAATCCTTTCCACATGCCCCTCCCTTTCTCCTCTGAGCGGGTGGGCCTCCCCTGGGTATGTCCCCACCCTCGCATATAAAGTCTGTCACACTAGGTTCATCCTCTCCCACTGAGGCCAGACAATGCTGTCCATCTAAAACATATCCCAGGTACAGGCAACAGCTCTTGGGAGAGCCTCTGTGCTTGTTTCTCTTTCATAAGACCAAGTTGCACATCTGCTACTTAAGTTCTGGGATGTCTAGGATGTCTATATCATTTGGTTAGTGGTAGAGTCTCTGAGATCGCCAAGTGGCTTGGTTACTTAAAACTTAATCTTCTTGAGGAGTTCCTGTTACATGCAAGGCCTGTACTCTACCTCCAACTCTTCCATAAGAATCCCTAAACTTCATCCACTCCTTTGCTGTGGATGTCTCCATCTCTCTGAATCAGATGTTGTGTGGAGCCACTTAGGGGACAGAATTGCTGGACTCCTGTGTGCAAGCATAACAGAGTATCATTAACAGTGATAAAATATGATGCTTGTCGATGGGAATGGTTAGTTTCATTATTGTTTGGACATTCTCTTAGTCTCTGCTTCATCCCCTGTCCCTGCATTTCTTGTAGACAGGATAAATTTTGGGTCAAAAGTTTTGTGGGTTGTTTGGTGTTCCTATAACACCAGTGGGGATCCTGCCTAGCTACAGGAGATCACGTCTTAATGTCTCATATCATCCTCAGTGCTGTGAATCAAAGATAAGGTTACCTCCATTTATTGTTGGGCATCTCCCTTATCCTACATCTATGTGTCATCTTGGAGATACCCCCTACTTTCCCACCCTGTCAGTTGCAGATTTCCATGGTCATCTGGCCATCACCCCTGTCCCTTCCCACACCTCATCTTGAAACTCCTCATTCCACTTCCCATCTTCTTTGCCAACTTGTTCCTGCCCTCCTTCTGGCTTTTATGACTGTTTTATTTCCCCTTCTAAGTCAGATTCAAGAATCCTCCTTTATGCCTTCCTTCTGTTTAGTTTCTTTGGGTCTGTGGAGTGTAGAGTGAGTATCCTGTAATTTAGGGTTAATACCCACTTATAAGTGAATACATACCATTCGTTTCCTTTTGGGATAGAGTTATCTTGCTTAGGAAGATATCCCCAAGATCCATCCAATTGCCTGTAAAATTGATGATGTCTTTGTTTTTCTTAGTTGAATAATATTCCCGTGTGTGAATAATACTTGTTTGTGTAGGTGCATCACATTTTCTTTATCCATTCTTCAGTTGGTAGACAACTAGATTGTTTCCGGTTTCTGACTCTTATGAATAATGCTTCTGTAAACATAGTTGAACAAATGGTTTGTGACATGGTGGTGCAACTTTTGTGTAAATGCCAAGGAATGGTATAGCTGGATCTTTAGGTAGAGCTATACTCCTAGTTTACTGAGAAACTGCCAAATTGTTTCCAATATGGTTGTAAAAGTTTGCACTTTCAACAGCAAAGGAGAACTATGCCCTTTGCTTTACATGCTGGCCACCATGCCCTATCACTTGAATTTTGATTGTAGCCAATCTGATGGGTGTAAGATGGAACCAAAAAGGTGTTTTGATTTGTATTTTTCTTATGACTAAAGATTTTGTGCATTCCTTTATTGCTTCTCTACCTTTTGAGATGTATCTGTTAGGCATTTGCTGTTTAACTTTGTGCCTCACTTTTTAATTAGGTTATTTGGGTCGTTATCTGACTTCTTGATTTTTTTTTAAATTTTAGATGTTATCACTCTGTCAAGAGTAGGGTTGGTGAAGATACTTTCTCAGTCTGTAGGCTGCCATTTTGTCTCATTGACAGTATCCTTTGCCTTATAGAAGCTTTGCAGTTTTATCAGGTCCCATTTATCAATTTTTGATCTTAGAACCTGATCCATTTTTGGTCTTCTCAGGAAATTGTCTCTATGACCATTCTGTTCAAGGGTATTTCTCCATTTCTCTTCTATGGAATTTAGTGTGTCTGGTATTCTATTGTGTTGAAGTTGAGATGAGGATTGTATTACATCTCTAGATTTGTTCTTGTAAGATGGCCATTTTTCACTAAGTTGATTCTAGTTATCCATGAGCATGGGAGAGCTTTCCATCTACTGATACCTTCTTCAATTACTATCGTCAGAGTCTTGAAGTCCTTTTCATACAGCAGATCTTTCACTTTCTTGGTTAAGTTTACACCAAGATATTGTATAGTATTCATGGCTATTTTAAAATGGGTTGTTTCTCTAATTTCTTTCTGGGCTCCTTTATCTTTTGTATAAAGGAGGGCTACTGATTTGTGTGAATTAATTTTGTATCCAACTCCTTTGTTAAAAGAGTTTATTAGCTGTAGAATTTTTCTGTAGAATTTTTGGGGAGGGTTTTATATTATCCTATCATTTGTAATAATGATATTTTGACTTCTTAATTTCCTATTGTATTCCCTTGATCTTTTCAGTTTTCTAATTACACTAATAGACATCAAGTGCTCATTGAATAGATATATAGAGAGTGGACAGCATTGTTTGCTTCTTGATTTAAGTCAAATTGTATTGAGTTTATGTCCATATAGTTTGATGTTGGTTATAGGCTTGCTGTAATTTGCTTTATTATGTTTAGGTATGACCAATGTATCCCTAACTTCTCCAAGCCTTTTATCATGAAAGACTGTTGAATTCTGTCAAAGGCTTTTTTGGCATCTAATGATATGGGCATGGGAATTGTTCTTTTTTTATATGGAAAATTACACAGAGTGGTTTTCATATATTGTATGATACATGCATTTCTGTGGTGAAGCCTATTTGATCATGGTGGATAATCTTTTTGATATTGCTTTAGATTCTGTTTGTGAATATTTTATTGAATACTTTTACATATATGTTCATAAGGAAAATTTGATGATAATTCATTTTTGTTTGCTTGTTTGTTTGTTTGTTTGAATTATTGTGTGGCTTGCATATCCGGGTGATTTTGGCCTCATAAATTTAATTTGTCAATGTTTCTTCTGTTTCTATTTTGGGAATTATTTTAGGACACTGGTTTTAACTCTTCTTTGAGAGTCAGGTAGAATACTGCCTTACTTCTACCGAATGCTACTATTTCCACAGGTGTAATGGTTGTATTTCCATTGTTTTTATGGTGTTGATTGAACTTTAGTAAGTGGTGCCTATCTAGAAAATGATCCATTTCTTTTAAATTTTCTAGTTTTGTGCACCACATGATTTTAAGTAGAACCCAATTATTCTTTATTTTGCTTAGGTATTTGTTATGTCCTCATTTTCTTTTCTGACTTTATCAATTTGAATATTTTCTCTGAATCATTCAGTTAGTTGCAATAAAGGCTTATTGATCTAAGTGAGTGTTTTCAAAGAATCTACTCTTTGCTTCATCAATTATTTGTATTGTTCCTCCCCCTCTCTCTCTTTGTATTTCATTCATGTCAGCTTTCAGTTTGATAATTCCCTGTCATTTTCTCTTCTTGGATAGGATTACTTCTCTATATTCTAGAGTTTTTATGTGTGCTGTTAATATGATAGTATGGGATCTCTATGTTTTATGTAAGCATTTAGTTCTATTCATTTCCTGTTAGCACCACTTTCATTGTGCCTCAGAAGATTTTGTATATGTGTGTTCATTTTTTATTGAATTCTAGAAAGTCTTTTTTTTTAATTCTCTCTTTTCACTGAGTAGAGAGTTGTTTAGTTTCTATGACTTTGTATCTTTTTTTTTTTTCATTTTCCTGTTGTTGAAATCCAGTTTTAATCCATGGTAGTTTGATAATAAGCAGGGCTCTTTTTTTTTTTTCAATCTTTGGTATCTGTTGAAATTTGCTTTGTAACCAAGTGTGTGTTTAACTTTTGAGAAAGTTATCTGAGGTGCTGAGAAGCATGCATATTCTTTGGTTTTGGTTGACATGTTGTATAGTATTCTTTATGTCCATTTGGTTTATACTGTCTGTTAGCTCCAGTATTTGTTTGTTAATTTATCTTTTATTCTTCTGATGTAATTGTCATTTTGGAGGCTCACCTCCTCCCTCTGATAACTTAGATCTAGTCCTGGATGCCTCTAGACCCTGTGCAATCTCATCTATATCTAGAATGTTCTCAGCCTTCAAGACATTTGCTGAACACGTTCAGGCTATCTTAAATTTTCTGAATTCTGACTGACTGGTTGAACTCATCTTTTCTCCTTTAATCTCTTGCAGAGCTGATTTTGATTCAATCTAACTTCTCTGGATGTTTTAATCTCGTTATCTTTCTCATTCTCTGGCTGTTTTTTTTATTCATATGTGTCTAGCTTGTTTACACTCTGCAACTTGTCTCTGTAGAATTGCTTTAGTACAAGTGCTTCCTCTCTGTGTCTGTACTACCTTACCTTATTTTGTTGATGAGCACTGAGCATCATTCATTGATTTGTCACTTTGCCTCCCATCCAACTATACATCACTTTGAACTATGGTTGCTTCATTCTACAACAAAGTAAATTTAGCTTCATGGTTTGGTGTTAAAGATGTCTACGAAGGATGTGTCCATATAATATCCAAAGGAATAAAGGTGTGTGTTAAATGTTGAGCCACACCACACCTAAATTTTTTTCTGTAAGTAACACAGTAGCAGGTTTAACTGTCTGATCAACTCTCCTTAAATATTTCTTTGTTTAGTTTTTGGCTGAATGGCATGTTTGGTTGTGAGAATGAAACATCTCCTAAGGTGTCAAGGAAGTGTTTGAATTCGCTAAAAAGCAGACATGAGCAGAT